>NC_054472.1:42764609-42827833 GCF_017639515.1 Carcharodon carcharias | reverse complement strand
ACAAAGAAATTTGAAAATTGAGTAGTTTGTTCGAATTAGTTCTACTAATTCAGTTCGACAGTAAAAGTTATTGGAGATGGAGTAATTGATTGAATTGAGGAAAGTTGTACATTCAGTCAAAGAGCAGATGATATAAAGAACGAATTTGATGGAAATGGGAGATTTTGCTAATTTTGCGAAAAAGATATATCTGCTGAACTTAATAGAGATAGTGAGGATTGATGGAAAGTAAGAATCTTGTACATTCAGAGAAGGAGCAGAAGCTACAAGCAATTTGATGGAAATGGGAGATTTTGCTAATTTTGCGAAGAAGATATATCTGCTGATAGAGAAAATGCTTCAATATGCGTAATTGTTAGAAATTCACATTTTGATAGATACAGAGAGCCTGGTTTGGTGAAACAGAAGAAAGTGAAGTTGCGGAGAATGTAGATAACCTGCAATTGAGATCAATCTGAGAAATTACTCGAAAATCAGATTTGATATGTGCAGAGAACTAATTTTGCTGCTAAATGTTGAAAATGAGAAATTGTAAGTTCAGGTGAATTATGAATAACTCGATATGTTGGGAGGGATAGAAAACTTGTTTAGATTGCACCTAACTTAATAGCGAGGATTGATGGAAAGTAAGAATCTTGTACATTCAGAGAAGAGGCAGAAGCTACAAGCAACAAATTTCGTGAAAATGTGAGATTTTACAAAGAAGGGGAATGAGAACAAACCTGTTTTGCTGTGGATAGCATATTTTCGAGTAATTTCTTAGATTGCAGGTTAATGATATTCTCTGCAACTTCACTTTCTTCAGTTTCAGCAAACCGGGCTCGCTGTATCTATCAAACTGTGAATTTCTAGCAATAATGCATATTGAAGCATTTTCTCTATCAGCAGATATATTTTGCCCGAAAAATTAGCAAAATCTCCCATTTCCATCAAATTCGTTCTTTATATCATCTGCTCTTTGACAGAATGTACAACTTTCCTCAATTCAATCAATTACTCCTTCACCAATAACTTTTACTGTTGAACTACATTAATAGAACTGGTTCTAACAAACTACTCACTTTTCAATTTTCATTGTTCATCTATGCCCTTAATATCTCCATTCCTATATTTTGCAACAAATCTGGTTTCTATATCAAGCAAGTACTCAGTTTCTTGTAATTAATCAAAATCTGCAGATTCCCACGTTCTCTGCCTTGTCTGTACTATCAATTTTCCACATCGCTCAATTTAAGCAAACTTGTTTTGCTGTGGATAGCATAATATCAATTCCTAGCAATTGATGAAATTCCACCATTTTCTCTATCTGCACATATTTCTCATTCCCCTTCTTTGTAAAATCTCACATTTTCACGAAATTTGTTGCTTGTAGCTTCTGCCTCTTCTCTGAATGTACAAGATTCTTACTTTCCATCAATCCTCGCTATCTCTATTAAGTTAGGTGCAATCTAAACAAGTGTTCTATCCCTCCCAACATATCGAGTTATTCATAATTCACCTGAACTTACAATTTCTCATTTTCAACATTTAGCAGCAAAATTAGTTCTCTGCACATATCAAATCTGATTTTCGAGTAATTTCTCAGATTGATCTCAATTGCAGGTTATCTACATTCTCTGCAACTTCACTTTCTTCTGTTTCACCAAACCAGGCTCTCTGTATCTATCAAAATGTGAATTTCTAACAATTACGCATATTGAAGCATTTTCTCTATCAGCAGATATATCTTCTTCGCAAAATTAGCAAAATCTCCCATTTCCATCAAATTGCTTGTAGCTTCTGCTCCTTCTCTGAATGTACAAGATTCTTACTTTCCATCAATCCTCACTATCTCTATTAAGTTCAGCAGATATATCTTTTTCGCAAAATTAGCAAAATCTCCCATTTCCATCAAATTCGTTCTTTATATCATCTGCTCTTTGACTGAATGTACAACTTTCCTCAATTCAATCAATTACTCCATCTCCAATAACTTTTACTGTCGAACTGAATTAGTAGAACTAATTCGAACAAACTACTCAATTTTCAAATTTCTTTGTTCATCTATGCCCTCAATATCTCCATTCCTATATTTTGCAACTAATCTGGTTTCTATATCAAGCAAGTACTCAGTTTGCTGTAATTAATCAAAATCTGCAGATTCCCAGATTCTCTGCGTTGGCTGCACTATCCATATCTCCATCTCCCTCAATTTGAACAAACCTGTTTTGCTTTGGATAGCATATCATTCCTCATATTTGTAAAATCTCACATTTTCAAGAAATTTGTTGCTTGTAGCTTCTGCTCCTTCTCTGAATGTACAAGATTCTTACTTTCCATCAATCCTCACTATCTCTATTAAGTTCAGCAGATATATCTTTTTCGCAAAATTAGCAAAATCTCCCATTTCCATCAAATTCGTTCTTTATATCATCGGCTCTTTGACTGAATGTACAAAGTTCCTCAATTCAATCAATTTCCCAATCTCCAATCACTTTTACTGTCGAACTGAATTAGGAGAACTAATTCGAACGAACTACTCAATTTTCAAATTTCTTTGTTCATCTATGCCCTAAATATCTCCATTCCTATATTTGGCAAGTAATCTGGTTTCTATATCAAGCAAGTACTCAGTTTGCTTTAATTAATCAAAATCTGCAGATTCCCAGATTCTCTGCATTGGCTGCACTATCCATTTCTCCATCTCCCTCAATTTGAACAAACCTGTTTTGCTGTGGATAGCATATCATTCCTCATATTTGTAAAATCTCACATTTTCAAGAAATTTGTTGCTTGTAGCTTCTGCCTCTTCTCTGAATGTACAAGATTCTTACTTTCCATCATTCCTCGCTATCTCTATTAGGTTCAGCTGCAATCTAAACAAGTGTCTCTATTTCTATCACTCCCCACATTTCGAACTACTTATCATTCACCTGAACTTACAATTTCTCAATTTCAACATTTAGCAGCAAAAGTAGTTCTCTGCACATATCAAATCTGATTTTCGAGTAATTTCTTAGATTGCAGGTTAATGATATTCTCTGCAACTTCACTTTCTTCAGTTTCAGCAAACCGGGCTCGCTGTATCTATCAAACTGTGAATTTCTAGCAATAATGCATATTGAAGCATTTTCTCTATCAGCAGATATATTTTGCCCGAAAAATTAGCAAAATCTCCCATTTCCATCAAATTCGTTCTTTATATCATCTGCTCTTTGACAGAATGTACAACTTTCCTCAATTCAATCAATTACTCCTTCACCAATAACTTTTACTGTTGAACTACATTAATAGAACTGGTTCTAACAAACTACTCACTTTTCAATTTTCATTGTTCATCTATGCCCTTAATATCTCCATTCCTATATTTTGCAACAAATCTGGTTTCTATATCAAGCAAGTACTCAGTTTCTTGTAATTAATCAAAATCTGCAGATTCCCACGTTCTCTGCCTTGTCTGTACTATCAATTTTCCACATCGCTCAATTTAAGCAAACTTGTTTTGCTGTGGATAGCATAATATCAATTCCTAGCAATTGATGAAATTCCACCATTTTCTCTATCTGCACATATTTCTCATTCCCCTTCTTTGTAAAATCTCACATTTTCACGAAATTTGTTGCTTGTAGCTTCTGCCTCTTCTCTGAATGTACAAGATTCTTACTTTCCATCAATCCTCGCTATCTCTATTAAGTTAGGTGCAATCTAAACAAGTGTTCTATCCCTCCCAACATATCGAGTTATTCATAATTCACCTGAACTTACAATTTCTCATTTTCAACATTTAGCAGCAAAATTAGTTCTCTGCACATATCAAATCTGATTTTCGAGTAATTTCTCAGATTGATCTCAATTGCAGGTTATCTACATTCTCTGCAACTTCACTTTCTTCTGTTTCACCAAACCAGGCTCTCTGTATCTATCAAAATGTGAATTTCTAACAATTACGCATATTGAAGCATTTTCTCTATCAGCAGATATATCTTCTTCGCAAAATTAGCAAAATCTCCCATTTCCATCAAATTGCTTGTAGCTTCTGCTCCTTCTCTGAATGTACAAGATTCTTACTTTCCATCAATCCTCACTATCTCTATTAAGTTCAGCAGATATATCTTTTTCGCAAAATTAGCAAAATCTCCCATTTCCATCAAATTCGTTCTTTATATCATCTGCTCTTTGACTGAATGTACAACTTTCCTCAATTCAATCAATTACTCCATCTCCAATAACTTTTACTGTCGAACTGAATTAGTAGAACTAATTCGAACAAACTACTCAATTTTCAAATTTCTTTGTTCATCTATGCCCTCAATATCTCCATTCCTATATTTTGCAACTAATCTGGTTTCTATATCAAGCAAGTACTCAGTTTGCTGTAATTAATCAAAATCTGCAGATTCCCAGATTCTCTGCGTTGGCTGCACTATCCATATCTCCATCTCCCTCAATTTGAACAAACCTGTTTTGCTTTGGATAGCATATCATTCCTCATATTTGTAAAATCTCACATTTTCAAGAAATTTGTTGCTTGTAGCTTCTGCTCCTTCTCTGAATGTACAAGATTCTTACTTTCCATCAATCCTCACTATCTCTATTAAGTTCAGCAGATATATCTTTTTCGCAAAATTAGCAAAATCTCCCATTTCCATCAAATTCGTTCTTTATATCATCGGCTCTTTGACTGAATGTACAAAGTTCCTCAATTCAATCAATTTCCCAATCTCCAATCACTTTTACTGTCGAACTGAATTAGGAGAACTAATTCGAACGAACTACTCAATTTTCAAATTTCTTTGTTCATCTATGCCCTAAATATCTCCATTCCTATATTTGGCAAGTAATCTGGTTTCTATATCAAGCAAGTACTCAGTTTGCTTTAATTAATCAAAATCTGCAGATTCCCAGATTCTCTGCGTTGGCTGCACTATCCATTTCTCCATCTCCCTCAATTTGAACAAACCTGTTTTGCTGTGGATAGCATATCATTCCTCATATTTGTAAAATCTCACATTTTCAAGAAATTTGTTGCTTGTAGCTTCTGCCTCTTCTCTGAATGTACAAGATTCTTACTTTCCATCATTCCTCGCTATCTCTATTAGGTTCAGCTGCAATCTAAACAAGTGTCTCTATTTCTATCACTCCCCACATTTCGAACTACTTATCATTCACCTGAACTTACAATTTCTCAATTTCAACATTTAGCAGCAAAAGTAGTTCTCTGCACATATCAAATCTGATTTTCGAGTAATTTCTTAGATTGCAGGTTAATGATATTCTCTGCAACTTCACTTTCTTCAGTTTCAGCAAACCGGGCTCGCTGTATCTATCAAACTGTGAATTTCTAGCAATAATGCATATTGAAGCATTTTCTCTATCAGCAGATATATTTTGCCCGAAAAATTAGCAAAATCTCCCATTTCCATCAAATTCGTTCTTTATATCATCTGCTCTTTGACAGAATGTACAACTTTCCTCAATTCAATCAATTACTCCTTCACCAATAACTTTTACTGTTGAACTACATTAATAGAACTGGTTCTAACAAACTACTCACTTTTCAATTTTCATTGTTCATCTATGCCCTTAATATCTCCATTCCTATATTTTGCAACAAATCTGGTTTCTATATCAAGCAAGTACTCAGTTTCTTGTAATTAATCAAAATCTGCAGATTCCCACGTTCTCTGCCTTGTCTGTACTATCAATTTTCCACATCGCTCAATTTAAGCAAACTTGTTTTGCTGTGGATAGCATAATATCAATTCCTAGCAATTGATGAAATTCCACCATTTTCTCTATCTGCACATATTTCTCATTCCCCTTCTTTGTAAAATCTCACATTTTCACGAAATTTGTTGCTTGTAGCTTCTGCCTCTTCTCTGAATGTACAAGATTCTTACTTTCCATCAATCCTCGCTATCTCTATTAAGTTAGGTGCAATCTAAACAAGTGTTCTATCCCTCCCAACATATCGAGTTATTCATAATTCACCTGAACTTACAATTTCTCATTTTCAACATTTAGCAGCAAAATTAGTTCTCTGCACATATCAAATCTGATTTTCGAGTAATTTCTCAGATTGATCTCAATTGCAGGTTATCTACATTCTCTGCAACTTCACTTTCTTCTGTTTCACCAAACCAGGCTCTCTGTATCTATCAAAATGTGAATTTCTAACAATTACGCATATTGAAGCATTTTCTCTATCAGCAGATATATCTTCTTCGCAAAATTAGCAAAATCTCCCATTTCCATCAAATTGCTTGTAGCTTCTGCTCCTTCTCTGAATGTACAAGATTCTTACTTTCCATCAATCCTCACTATCTCTATTAAGTTCAGCAGATATATCTTTTTCGCAAAATTAGCAAAATCTCCCATTTCCATCAAATTCGTTCTTTATATCATCTGCTCTTTGACTGAATGTACAACTTTCCTCAATTCAATCAATTACTCCATCTCCAATAACTTTTACTGTCGAACTGAATTAGTAGAACTAATTCGAACAAACTACTCAATTTTCAAATTTCTTTGTTCATCTATGCCCTCAATATCTCCATTCCTATATTTTGCAACTAATCTGGTTTCTATATCAAGCAAGTACTCAGTTTGCTGTAATTAATCAAAATCTGCAGATTCCCAGATTCTCTGCGTTGGCTGCACTATCCATATCTCCATCTCCCTCAATTTGAACAAACCTGTTTTGCTTTGGATAGCATATCATTCCTCATATTTGTAAAATCTCACATTTTCAAGAAATTTGTTGCTTGTAGCTTCTGCTCCTTCTCTGAATGTACAAGATTCTTACTTTCCATCAATCCTCACTATCTCTATTAAGTTCAGCAGATATATCTTTTTCGCAAAATTAGCAAAATCTCCCATTTCCATCAAATTCGTTCTTTATATCATCGGCTCTTTGACTGAATGTACAAAGTTCCTCAATTCAATCAATTTCCCAATCTCCAATCACTTTTACTGTCGAACTGAATTAGGAGAACTAATTCGAACGAACTACTCAATTTTCAAATTTCTTTGTTCATCTATGCCCTAAATATCTCCATTCCTATATTTGGCAAGTAATCTGGTTTCTATATCAAGCAAGTACTCAGTTTGCTTTAATTAATCAAAATCTGCAGATTCCCAGATTCTCTGCATTGGCTGCACTATCCATTTCTCCATCTCCCTCAATTTGAACAAACCTGTTTTGCTGTGGATAGCATATCATTCCTCATATTTGTAAAATCTCACATTTTCAAGAAATTTGTTGCTTGTAGCTTCTGCCTCTTCTCTGAATGTACAAGATTCTTACTTTCCATCATTCCTCGCTATCTCTATTAGGTTCAGCTGCAATCTAAACAAGTGTCTCTATTTCTATCACTCCCCACATTTCGAACTACTTATCATTCACCTGAACTTACAATTTCTCAATTTCAACATTTAGCAGCAAAAGTAGTTCTCTGCACATATCAAATCTGATTTTCGAGTAATTTCTTAGATTGCAGGTTAATGATATTCTCTGCAACTTCACTTTCTTCAGTTTCAGCAAACCGGGCTCGCTGTATCTATCAAACTGTGAATTTCTAGCAATAATGCATATTGAAGCATTTTCTCTATCAGCAGATATATTTTGCTCGAAAAATTAGCAAAATCTCCCATTTCCATCAAATTCGTTCTTTATATCATCTGCTCTTTGACAGAATGTACAACTTTCCTCAATTCAATCAATTACTCCTTCACCAATAACTTTTACTGTTGAACTACATTAATAGAACTGGTTCTAACAAACTACTCACTTTTCAATTTTCATTGTTCATCTATGCCCTTAATATCTCCATTCCTATATTTTGCAACAAATCTGGTTTCTATATCAAGCAAGTACTCAGTTTCTTGTAATTAATCAAAATCTGCAGATTCCCACGTTCTCTGCCTTGTCTGTACTATCAATTTTCCACATCGCTCAATTTAAGCAAACTTGTTTTGCTGTGGATAGCATAATATCAATTCCTAGCAATTGATGAAATTCCACCATTTTCTCTATCTGCACATATTTCTCATTCCCCTTCTTTGTAAAATCTCACATTTTCACGAAATTTGTTGCTTGTAGCTTCTGCCTCTTCTCTGAATGTACAAGATTCTTACTTTCCATCAATCCTCGCTATCTCTATTAAGTTAGGTGCAATCTAAACAAGTGTTCTATCCCTCCCAACATATCGAGTTATTCATAATTCACCTGAACTTACAATTTCTCATTTTCAACATTTAGCAGCAAAATTAGTTCTCTGCACATATCAAATCTGATTTTCGAGTAATTTCTCAGATTGATCTCAATTGCAGGTTATCTACATTCTCTGCAACTTCACTTTCTTCTGTTTCACCAAACCAGGCTCTCTGTATCTATCAAAATGTGAATTTCTAACAATTACGCATATTGAAGCATTTTCTCTATCAGCAGATATATCTTCTTCGCAAAATTAGCAAAATCTCCCATTTCCATCAAATTGCTTGTAGCTTCTGCTCCTTCTCTGAATGTACAAGATTCTTACTTTCCATCAATCCTCACTATCTCTATTAAGTTCAGCAGATATATCTTTTTCGCAAAATTAGCAAAATCTCCCATTTCCATCAAATTCGTTCTTTATATCATCTGCTCTTTGACTGAATGTACAACTTTCCTCAATTCAATCAATTACTCCATCTCCAATAACTTTTACTGTCGAACTGAATTAGTAGAACTAATTCGAACAAACTACTCAATTTTCAAATTTCTTTGTTCATCTATGCCCTCAATATCTCCATTCCTATATTTTGCAACTAATCTGGTTTCTATATCAAGCAAGTACTCAGTTTGCTGTAATTAATCAAAATCTGCAGATTCCCAGATTCTCTGCGTTGGCTGCACTATCCATATCTCCATCTCCCTCAATTTGAACAAACCTGTTTTGCTTTGGATAGCATATCATTCCTCATATTTGTAAAATCTCACATTTTCAAGAAATTTGTTGCTTGTAGCTTCTGCTCCTTCTCTGAATGTACAAGATTCTTACTTTCCATCAATCCTCACTATCTCTATTAAGTTCAGCAGATATATCTTTTTCGCAAAATTAGCAAAATCTCCCATTTCCATCAAATTCGTTCTTTATATCATCGGCTCTTTGACTGAATGTACAAAGTTCCTCAATTCAATCAATTTCCCAATCTCCAATCACTTTTACTGTCGAACTGAATTAGGAGAACTAATTCGAACGAACTACTCAATTTTCAAATTTCTTTGTTCATCTATGCCCTAAATATCTCCATTCCTATATTTGGCAAGTAATCTGGTTTCTATATCAAGCAAGTACTCAGTTTGCTTTAATTAATCAAAATCTGCAGATTCCCAGATTCTCTGCATTGGCTGCACTATCCATTTCTCCATCTCCCTCAATTTGAACAAACCTGTTTTGCTGTGGATAGCATATCATTCCTCATATTTGTAAAATCTCACATTTTCAAGAAATTTGTTGCTTGTAGCTTCTGCCTCTTCTCTGAATGTACAAGATTCTTACTTTCCATCATTCCTCGCTATCTCTATTAGGTTCAGCTGCAATCTAAACAAGTGTCTCTATTTCTATCACTCCCCACATTTCGAACTACTTATCATTCACCTGAACTTACAATTTCTCAATTTCAACATTTAGCAGCAAAAGTAGTTCTCTGCACATATCAAATCTGATTTTCGAGTAATTTCTTAGATTGCAGGTTAATGATATTCTCTGCAACTTCACTTTCTTCAGTTTCAGCAAACCGGGCTCGCTGTATCTATCAAACTGTGAATTTCTAGCAATAATGCATATTGAAGCATTTTCTCTATCAGCAGATATATTTTGCTCGAAAAATTAGCAAAATCTCCCATTTCCATCAAATTCGTTCTTTATATCATCTGCTCTTTGACAGAATGTACAACTTTCCTCAATTCAATCAATTACTCCTTCACCAATAACTTTTACTGTTGAACTACATTAATAGAACTGGTTCTAACAAACTACTCACTTTTCAATTTTCATTGTTCATCTATGCCCTTAATATCTCCATTCCTATATTTTGCAACAAATCTGGTTTCTATATCAAGCAAGTACTCAGTTTCTTGTAATTAATCAAAATCTGCAGATTCCCACGTTCTCTGCCTTGTCTGTACTATCAATTTTCCACATCGCTCAATTTAAGCAAACTTGTTTTGCTGTGGATAGCATAATATCAATTCCTAGCAATTGATGAAATTCCACCATTTTCTCTATCTGCACATATTTCTCATTCCCCTTCTTTGTAAAATCTCACATTTTCACGAAATTTGTTGCTTGTAGCTTCTGCCTCTTCTCTGAATGTACAAGATTCTTACTTTCCATCAATCCTCGCTATCTCTATTAAGTTAGGTGCAATCTAAACAAGTGTTCTATCCCTCCCAACATATCGAGTTATTCATAATTCACCTGAACTTACAATTTCTCATTTTCAACATTTAGCAGCAAAATTAGTTCTCTGCACATATCAAATCTGATTTTCGAGTAATTTCTCAGATTGATCTCAATTGCAGGTTATCTACATTCTCTGCAACTTCACTTTCTTCTGTTTCACCAAACCAGGCTCTCTGTATCTATCAAAATGTGAATTTCTAACAATTACGCATATTGAAGCATTTTCTCTATCAGCAGATATATCTTCTTCGCAAAATTAGCAAAATCTCCCATTTCCATCAAATTGCTTGTAGCTTCTGCTCCTTCTCTGAATGTACAAGATTCTTACTTTCCATCAATCCTCACTATCTCTATTAAGTTCAGCAGATATATCTTTTTCGCAAAATTAGCAAAATCTCCCATTTCCATCAAATTCGTTCTTTATATCATCTGCTCTTTGACTGAATGTACAACTTTCCTCAATTCAATCAATTACTCCATCTCCAATAACTTTTACTGTCGAACTGAATTAGTAGAACTAATTCGAACAAACTACTCAATTTTCAAATTTCTTTGTTCATCTATGCCCTCAATATCTCCATTCCTATATTTTGCAACTAATCTGGTTTCTATATCAAGCAAGTACTCAGTTTGCTGTAATTAATCAAAATCTGCAGATTCCCAGATTCTCTGCGTTGGCTGCACTATCCATATCTCCATCTCCCTCAATTTGAACAAACCTGTTTTGCTTTGGATAGCATATCATTCCTCATATTTGTAAAATCTCACATTTTCAAGAAATTTGTTGCTTGTAGCTTCTGCTCCTTCTCTGAATGTACAAGATTCTTACTTTCCATCAATCCTCACTATCTCTATTAAGTTCAGCAGATATATCTTTTTCGCAAAATTAGCAAAATCTCCCATTTCCATCAAATTCGTTCTTTATATCATCGGCTCTTTGACTGAATGTACAAAGTTCCTCAATTCAATCAATTTCCCAATCTCCAATCACTTTTACTGTCGAACTGAATTAGGAGAACTAATTCGAACGAACTACTCAATTTTCAAATTTCTTTGTTCATCTATGCCCTAAATATCTCCATTCCTATATTTGGCAAGTAATCTGGTTTCTATATCAAGCAAGTACTCAGTTTGCTTTAATTAATCAAAATCTGCAGATTCCCAGATTCTCTGCATTGGCTGCACTATCCATTTCTCCATCTCCCTCAATTTGAACAAACCTGTTTTGCTGTGGATAGCATATCATTCCTCATATTTGTAAAATCTCACATTTTCAAGAAATTTGTTGCTTGTAGCTTCTGCCTCTTCTCTGAATGTACAAGATTCTTACTTTCCATCATTCCTCGCTATCTCTATTAGGTTCAGCTGCAATCTAAACAAGTGTCTCTATTTCTATCACTCCCCACATTTCGAACTACTTATCATTCACCTGAACTTACAATTTCTCAATTTCAACATTTAGCAGCAAAAGTAGTTCTCTGCACATATCAAATCTGATTTTCGAGTAATTTCTTAGATTGCAGGTTAATGATATTCTCTGCAACTTCACTTTCTTCAGTTTCAGCAAACCGGGCTCGCTGTATCTATCAAACTGTGAATTTCTAGCAATAATGCATATTGAAGCATTTTCTCTATCAGCAGATATATTTTGCTCGAAAAATTAGCAAAATCTCCCATTTCCATCAAATTCGTTCTTTATATCATCTGCTCTTTGACAGAATGTACAACTTTCCTCAATTCAATCAATTACTCCTTCACCAATAACTTTTACTGTTGAACTACATTAATAGAACTGGTTCTAACAAACTACTCACTTTTCAATTTTCATTGTTCATCTATGCCCTTAATATCTCCATTCCTATATTTTGCAACAAATCTGGTTTCTATATCAAGCAAGTACTCAGTTTCTTGTAATTAATCAAAATCTGCAGATTCCCACGTTCTCTGCCTTGTCTGTACTATCAATTTTCCACATCGCTCAATTTAAGCAAACTTGTTTTGCTGTGGATAGCATAATATCAATTCCTAGCAATTGATGAAATTCCACCATTTTCTCTATCTGCACATATTTCTCATTCCCCTTCTTTGTAAAATCTCACATTTTCACGAAATTTGTTGCTTGTAGCTTCTGCCTCTTCTCTGAATGTACAAGATTCTTACTTTCCATCAATCCTCGCTATCTCTATTAAGTTAGGTGCAATCTAAACAAGTGTTCTATCCCTCCCAACATATCGAGTTATTCATAATTCACCTGAACTTACAATTTCTCATTTTCAACATTTAGCAGCAAAATTAGTTCTCTGCACATATCAAATCTGATTTTCGAGTAATTTCTCAGATTGATCTCAATTGCAGGTTATCTACATTCTCTGCAACTTCACTTTCTTCTGTTTCACCAAACCAGGCTCTCTGTATCTATCAAAATGTGAATTTCTAACAATTACGCATATTGAAGCATTTTCTCTATCAGCAGATATATCTTCTTCGCAAAATTAGCAAAATCTCCCATTTCCATCAAATTGCTTGTAGCTTCTGCTCCTTCTCTGAATGTACAAGATTCTTACTTTCCATCAATCCTCACTATCTCTATTAAGTTCAGCAGATATATCTTTTTCGCAAAATTAGCAAAATCTCCCATTTCCATCAAATTCGTTCTTTATATCATCGGCTCTTTGACTGAATGTACAAAGTTCCTCAATTCAATCAATTTCCCAATCTCCAATCACTTTTACTGTCGAACTGAATTAGGAGAACTAATTCGAACGAACTACTCAATTTTCAAATTTCTTTGTTCATCTATGCCCTAAATATCTCCATTCCTATATTTGGCAAGTAATCTGGTTTCTATATCAAGCAAGTACTCAGTTTGCTTTAATTAATCAAAATCTGCAGATTCCCAGATTCTCTGCGTTGGCTGCACTATCCATTTCTCCATCTCCCTCAATTTGAACAAACCTGTTTTGCTGTGGATAGCATATCATTCCTCATATTTGTAAAATCTCACATTTTCAAGAAATTTGTTGCTTGTAGCTTCTGCCTCTTCTCTGAATGTACAAGATTCTTACTTTCCATCATTCCTCGCTATCTCTATTAGGTTCAGCTGCAATCTAAACAAGTGTCTCTATTTCTATCACTCCCCACATTTCGAACTACTTATCATTCACCTGAACTTACAATTTCTCAATTTCAACATTTAGCAGCAAAAGTAGTTCTCTGCACATATCAAATCTGATTTTCGAGTAATTTCTTAGATTGCAGGTTAATGATATTCTCTGCAACTTCACTTTCTTCAGTTTCAGCAAACCGGGCTCGCTGTATCTATCAAACTGTGAATTTCTAGCAATAATGCATATTGAAGCATTTTCTCTATCAGCAGATATATTTTGCTCGAAAAATTAGCAAAATCTCCCATTTCCATCAAATTCGTTCTTTATATCATCTGCTCTTTGACAGAATGTACAACTTTCCTCAATTCAATCAATTACTCCTTCACCAATAACTTTTACTGTTGAACTACATTAATAGAACTGGTTCTAACAAACTACTCACTTTTCAATTTTCATTGTTCATCTATGCCCTTAATATCTCCATTCCTATATTTTGCAACAAATCTGGTTTCTATATCAAGCAAGTACTCAGTTTCTTGTAATTAATCAAAATCTGCAGATTCCCACGTTCTCTGCCTTGTCTGTACTATCAATTTTCCACATCGCTCAATTTAAGCAAACTTGTTTTGCTGTGGATAGCATAATATCAATTCCTAGCAATTGATGAAATTCCACCATTTTCTCTATCTGCACATGTTTCTCATTCCCCTTCTTTGTAAAATCTCACATTTTCACGAAATTTGTTGCTTGTAGCTTCTGCCTCTTCTCTGAATGTACAAGATTCTTACTTTCCATCAATCCTCGCTATCTCTATTAAGTTAGGTGCAATCTAAACAAGTGTTCTATCCCTCCCAACATATCGAGTTATTCATAATTCACCTGAACTTATAATTTCTCATTTTCAACATTTAGCAGCAAAATTAGTTCTCTGCACATATCAAATCTGATTTTCGAGTAATTTCTCAGATTGATCTCAATTGCAGGTTATCTACATTCTCTGCAACTTCACTTTCTTCTGTTTCACCAAACCAGGCTCTCTGTATCTATCAAAATGTGAATTTCTAACAATTACGCATATTGAAGCATTTTCTCTATCAGCAGATATATCTTCTTCGCAAAATTAGCAAAATCTCCCATTTCCATCAAATTGCTTGTAGCTTCTGCTCCTTCTCTGAATGTACAAGATTCTTACTTTCCATCAATCCTCACTATCTCTATTAAGTTCAGCAGATATATCTTTTTCGCAAAATTAGCAAAATCTCCCATTTCCATCAAATTCGTTCTTTATATCATCGGCTCTTTGACTGAATGTACAACTTTCCTCAATTCAATCAATTACTCCAATCTCCAATAACTTTTACTGTCGAACTGAATTAGGAGAACTAATTCGAACGAAACTACTCAATTTTCAAATTTCTTTGTTCATCTATGCCCTCAATATCTCCATTCCTATATTTGCAACTAATCTGGTTTCTATATCAAGCAAGTACTCAGTTTGCTTTAATTAATCAAAATCTGCAGATTCCCAGATTCTCTGCGTTGGCTGCACTATCCATTTCTCCATCTCCCTCAATTTGAACAAACCTGTTTTGCTGTGGATAGCATATCATTCCTCATATTTGTAAAATCTCACATTTTCAAGAAATTTGTTGCTTGTAGCTTCTGCCTCTTCTCTGAATGTACAAGATTCTTACTTTCCATCATTCCTCGCTATCTCTATTAGGTTCAGCTGCAATCTAAACAAGTGTCTCTATTTCTATCACTCCCCACATTTCGAACTACTTATCATTCACCTGAACTTACAATTTCTCAATTTCAACATTTAGCAGCAAAAGTAGTTCTCTGCACATATCAAATCTGATTTTCGAGTAATTTCTTAGATTGCAGGTTAATGATATTCTCTGCAACTTCACTTTCTTCAGTTTCAGCAAACCGGGCTCGCTGTATCTATCAAACTGTGAATTTCTAGCAATAATGCATATTGAAGCATTTTCTCTATCAGCAGATATATTTTGCCCGAAAAATTAGCAAAATCTCCCATTTCCATCAAATTCGTTCTTTATATCATCTGCTCTTTGACAGAATGTACAACTTTCCTCAATTCAATCAATTACTCCTTCACCAATAACTTTTACTGTTGAACTACATTAATAGAACTGGTTCTAACAAACTACTCACTTTTCAATTTTCATTGTTCATCTATGCCCTTAATATCTCCATTCCTATATTTTGCAACAAATCTGGTTTCTATATCAAGCAAGTACTCAGTTTCTTGTAATTAATCAAAATCTGCAGATTCCCACGTTCTCTGCCTTGTCTGTACTATCAATTTTCCACATCGCTCAATTTAAGCAAACTTGTTTTGCTGTGGATAGCATAATATCAATTCCTAGCAATTGATGAAATTCCACCATTTTCTCTATCTGCACATATTTCTCATTCCCCTTCTTTGTAAAATCTCACATTTTCACGAAATTTGTTGCTTGTAGCTTCTGCCTCTTCTCTGAATGTACAAGATTCTTACTTTCCATCAATCCTCGCTATCTCTATTAAGTTAGGTGCAATCTAAACAAGTGTTCTATCCCTCCCAACATATCGAGTTATTCATAATTCACCTGAACTTACAATTTCTCATTTTCAACATTTAGCAGCAAAATTAGTTCTCTGCACATATCAAATCTGATTTTCGAGTAATTTCTCAGATTGATCTCAATTGCAGGTTATCTACATTCTCTGCAACTTCACTTTCTTCTGTTTCACCAAACCAGGCTCTCTGTATCTATCAAAATGTGAATTTCTAACAATTACGCATATTGAAGCATTTTCTCTATCAGCAGATATATCTTCTTCGCAAAATTAGCAAAATCTCCCATTTCCATCAAATTGCTTGTAGCTTCTGCTCCTTCTCTGAATGTACAAGATTCTTACTTTCCATCAATCCTCACTATCTCTATTAAGTTCAGCAGATATATCTTTTTCGCAAAATTAGCAAAATCTCCCATTTCCATCAAATTCGTTCTTTATATCATCGGCTCTTTGACTGAATGTACAAAGTTCCTCAATTCAATCAATTTCCCAATCTCCAATCACTTTTACTGTCGAACTGAATTAGGAGAACTAATTCG
Organism: Carcharodon carcharias; assembly: GCF_017639515.1. Classification (NCBI taxonomy): domain Eukaryota; kingdom Metazoa; phylum Chordata; class Chondrichthyes; order Lamniformes; family Lamnidae; genus Carcharodon; species Carcharodon carcharias. The sequence goes on along the minus strand of NC_054472.1, from coordinate 42,811,174 downwards.
AACGAACTACTCAATTTTCAAATTTCTTTGTTCATCTATGCCCTAAATATCTCCATTCCTATATTTGGCAAGTAATCTGGTTTCTATATCAAGCAAGTACTCAGTTTGCTTTAATTAATCAAAATCTGCAGATTCCCAGATTCTCTGCATTGGCTGCACTATCCATTTCTCCATCTCCCTCAATTTGAACAAACCTGTTTTGCTGTGGATAGCATATCATTCCTCATATTTGTAAAATCTCACATTTTCAAGAAATTTGTTGCTTGTAGCTTCTGCCTCTTCTCTGAATGTACAAGATTCTTACTTTCCATCATTCCTCGCTATCTCTATTAGGTTCAGCTGCAATCTAAACAAGTGTCTCTATTTCTATCACTCCCCACATTTCGAACTACTTATCATTCACCTGAACTTACAATTTCTCAATTTCAACATTTAGCAGCAAAAGTAGTTCTCTGCACATATCAAATCTGATTTTCGAGTAATTTCTTAGATTGCAGGTTAATGATATTCTCTGCAACTTCACTTTCTTCAGTTTCAGCAAACCGGGCTCGCTGTATCTATCAAACTGTGAATTTCTAGCAATAATGCATATTGAAGCATTTTCTCTATCAGCAGATATATTTTGCTCGAAAAATTAGCAAAATCTCCCATTTCCATCAAATTCGTTCTTTATATCATCTGCTCTTTGACAGAATGTACAACTTTCCTCAATTCAATCAATTACTCCTTCACCAATAACTTTTACTGTTGAACTACATTAATAGAACTGGTTCTAACAAACTACTCACTTTTCAATTTTCATTGTTCATCTATGCCCTTAATATCTCCATTCCTATATTTTGCAACAAATCTGGTTTCTATATCAAGCAAGTACTCAGTTTCTTGTAATTAATCAAAATCTGCAGATTCCCACGTTCTCTGCCTTGTCTGTACTATCAATTTTCCACATCGCTCAATTTAAGCAAACTTGTTTTGCTGTGGATAGCATAATATCAATTCCTAGCAATTGATGAAATTCCACCATTTTCTCTATCTGCACATATTTCTCATTCCCCTTCTTTGTAAAATCTCACATTTTCACGAAATTTGTTGCTTGTAGCTTCTGCCTCTTCTCTGAATGTACAAGATTCTTACTTTCCATCAATCCTCGCTATCTCTATTAAGTTAGGTGCAATCTAAACAAGTGTTCTATCCCTCCCAACATATCGAGTTATTCATAATTCACCTGAACTTACAATTTCTCATTTTCAACATTTAGCAGCAAAATTAGTTCTCTGCACATATCAAATCTGATTTTCGAGTAATTTCTCAGATTGATCTCAATTGCAGGTTATCTACATTCTCTGCAACTTCACTTTCTTCTGTTTCACCAAACCAGGCTCTCTGTATCTACCAAAATGTGAATTTCTAACAATTACGCATATTGAAGCATTTTCTCTATCAGCAGATATATCTTCTTCGCAAAATTAGCAAAATCTCCCATTTCCATCAAATTCGTTCTTTATATCATCTGCTCTTTGACTGAATGTACAACTTTCCTCAATTCAATCAATTACTCCATCTCCAATAACTTTTACTGTCGAACTGAATTAGTAGAACTAATTCGAACAAACTACTCAATTTTCAAATTTCTTTTTTCATCTATGCCCTCAATATCTCCATTCCTATATTTTGCAACTAATCTGGTTTCTATATCAAGCAAGTACTCAGTTTGCTGTAATTAATCAAAATCTGCAGATTCCCAGATTCTCTGCCTTGTCTGTACTATCAACTTTCCACATCGCTCAATTTAAGCAAATTTGTTTCGCTGTGGATAGCATAATATCAATTCCTAGCAATTGATGAAATTCCAGCATTTTCTCTATCTGCAGATATTTCTCGTTCCTCTTATTTGTAAAATCTGTCATTTTCAAGAAATTTGTTGCTTGTAGCTTCTGCTCCTTCTCTGAATGTACAAGATTCTTACTTTCCATCAATCCTCACTATCTCTATTAAGTTCAGCAGATATATCTTTTTCGCAAAATTAGCAAAATCTCCCATTTCCATCAAATTTGTTCTTTATATCATCGGCTCATTGACTGAATGTACAACGTTCCTCAATTCAATCAATTACTCCATCTCCAATACCTTTTACTGTCGAACTGAATTAGTAGAACTAATTCGAACAAACTGCTCATTTTTCAAATTTCTTAGTTCACCTATGCCCTCAATAACTCCATTCCTATATTTTGCAACTAATCTGGTTTCTATATCAAGCAAGTACTCAGTTTGCTTTAATTAATCAAAATCTGCAGATTCCCAGATTCTCTGCGTTGGCTGCACTATCCATTTCTCCATCTCCCTCAATTTGAACAAACCTGTTTTGCTGTGGATAGCATATCATTCCTCATATTTGTAAAATCTCACATTTTCAAGAAATTTGTTGCTTGTAGCTTCTGCCTCTTCTCTGAATGTACAAGATTCTTACTTTCCATCATTCCTCGCTATCTCTATTAGGTTCAGCTGCAATCTAAACAAGTGTCTCTATTTCTATCACTCCCCACATTTCGAACTACTTATCATTCACCTGAACTTACAATTTCTCAATTTCAACATTTAGCAGCAAAAGTAGTTCTCTGCACATATCAAATCTGATTTTCGAGTAATTTCTTAGATTGCAGGTTAATGATATTCTCTGCAACTTCACTTTCTTCAGTTTCAGCAAACCGGGCTCGCTGTATCTATCAAACTGTGAATTTCTAGCAATAATGCATATTGAAGCATTTTCTCTATCAGCAGATATATTTTGCTCGAAAAATTAGCAAAATCTCCCATTTCCATCAAATTCGTTCTTTATATCATCTGCTCTTTGACAGAATGTACAACTTTCCTCAATTCAATCAATTACTCCTTCACCAATAACTTTTACTGTTGAACTACATTAATAGAACTGGTTCTAACAAACTACTCACTTTTCAATTTTCATTGTTCATCTATGCCCTTAATATCTCCATTCCTATATTTTGCAACAAATCTGGTTTCTATATCAAGCAAGTACTCAGTTTCTTGTAATTAATCAAAATCTGCAGATTCCCACGTTCTCTGCCTTGTCTGTACTATCAATTTTCCACATCGCTCAATTTAAGCAAACTTGTTTTGCTGTGGATAGCATAATATCAATTCCTAGCAATTGATGAAATTCCACCATTTTCTCTATCTGCACATATTTCTCATTCCCCTTCTTTGTAAAATCTCACATTTTCACGAAATTTGTTGCTTGTAGCTTCTGCCTCTTCTCTGAATGTACAAGATTCTTACTTTCCATCAATCCTCGCTATCTCTATTAAGTTAGGTGCAATCTAAACAAGTGTTCTATCCCTCCCAACATATCGAGTTATTCATAATTCACCTGAACTTACAATTTCTCATTTTCAACATTTAGCAGCAAAATTAGTTCTCTGCACATATCAAATCTGATTTTCGAGTAATTTCTCAGATTGATCTCAATTGCAGGTTATCTACATTCTCTGCAACTTCACTTTCTTCTGTTTCACCAAACCAGGCTCTCTGTATCTATCAAAATGTGAATTTCTAACAATTACGCATATTGAAGCATTTTCTCTATCAGCAGATATATCTTCTTCGCAAAATTAGCAAAATCTCCCATTTCCATCAAATTGCTTGTAGCTTCTGCTCCTTCTCTGAATGTACAAGATTCTTACTTTCCATCAATCCTCACTATCTCTATTAAGTTCAGCAGATATATCTTTTTCGCAAAATTAGCAAAATCTCCCATTTCCATCAAATTCGTTCTTTATATCATCGGCTCTTTGACTGAATGTACAAAGTTCCTCAATTCAATCAATTTCCCAATCTCCAATCACTTTTACTGTCGAACTGAATTAGGAGAACTAATTCGAACGAACTACTCAATTTTCAAATTTCTTTGTTCATCTATGCCCTCAATATCTCCATTCCTATATTTGGCAAGTAATCTGGTTTCTATATCAAGCAAGTACTCAGTTTGCTTTAATTAATCAAAATCTGCAGATTCCCAGATTCTCTGCGTTGGCTGCACTATCCATTTCTCCATCTCCCTCAATTTGAACAAACCTGTTTTGCTGTGGATAGCATATCATTCCTCATATTTGTAAAATCTCACATTTTCAAGAAATTTGTTGCTTGTAGCTTCTGCCTCTTCTCTGAATGTACAAGATTCTTACTTTCCATCATTCCTCGCTATCTCTATTAGGTTCAGCTGCAATCTAAACAAGTGTCTCTATTTCTATCACTCCCCACATTTCGAACTACTTATCATTCACCTGAACTTACAATTTCTCAATTTCAACATTTAGCAGCAAAAGTAGTTCTCTGCACATATCAAATCTGATTTTCGAGTAATTTCTTAGATTGCAGGTTAATGATATTCTCTGCAACTTCACTTTCTTCAGTTTCAGCAAACCGGGCTCGCTGTATCTATCAAACTGTGAATTTCTAGCAATAATGCATATTGAAGCATTTTCTCTATCAGCAGATATATTTTGCCCGAAAAATTAGCAAAATCTCCCATTTCCATCAAATTCGTTCTTTATATCATCTGCTCTTTGACAGAATGTACAACTTTCCTCAATTCAATCAATTACTCCTTCACCAATAACTTTTACTGTTGAACTACATTAATAGAACTGGTTCTAACAAACTACTCACTTTTCAATTTTCATTGTTCATCTATGCCCTTAATATCTCCATTCCTATATTTTGCAACAAATCTGGTTTCTATATCAAGCAAGTACTCAGTTTCTTGTAATTAATCAAAATCTGCAGATTCCCACGTTCTCTGCCTTGTCTGTACTATCAATTTTCCACATCGCTCAATTTAAGCAAACTTGTTTTGCTGTGGATAGCATAATATCAATTCCTAGCAATTGATGAAATTCCACCATTTTCTCTATCTGCACATATTTCTCATTCCCCTTCTTTGTAAAATCTCACATTTTCACGAAATTTGTTGCTTGTAGCTTCTGCCTCTTCTCTGAATGTACAAGATTCTTACTTTCCATCAATCCTCGCTATCTCTATTAAGTTAGGTGCAATCTAAACAAGTGTTCTATCCCTCCCAACATATCGAGTTATTCATAATTCACCTGAACTTACAATTTCTCATTTTCAACATTTAGCAGCAAAATTAGTTCTCTGCACATATCAAATCTGATTTTCGAGTAATTTCTCAGATTGATCTCAATTGCAGGTTATCTACATTCTCTGCAACTTCACTTTCTTCTGTTTCACCAAACCAGGCTCTCTGTATCTATCAAAATGTGAATTTCTAACAATTACGCATATTGAAGCATTTTCTCTATCAGCAGATATATCTTCTTCGCAAAATTAGCAAAATCTCCCATTTCCATCAAATTGCTTGTAGCTTCTGCTCCTTCTCTGAATGTACAAGATTCTTACTTTCCATCAATCCTCACTATCTCTATTAAGTTCAGCAGATATATCTTTTTCGCAAAATTAGCAAAATCTCCCATTTCCATCAAATTCGTTCTTTATATCATCGGCTCTTTGACTGAATGTACAAAGTTCCTCAATTCAATCAATTTCCCAATCTCCAATCACTTTTACTGTCGAACTGAATTAGGAGAACTAATTCGAACGAACTACTCAATTTTCAAATTTCTTTGTTCATCTATGCCCTAAATATCTCCATTCCTATATTTGGCAAGTAATCTGGTTTCTATATCAAGCAAGTACTCAGTTTGCTTTAATTAATCAAAATCTGCAGATTCCCAGATTCTCTGCGTTGGCTGCACTATCCATTTCTCCATCTCCCTCAATTTGAACAAACCTGTTTTGCTGTGGATAGCATATCATTCCTCATATTTGTAAAATCTCACATTTTCAAGAAATTTGTTGCTTGTAGCTTCTGCCTCTTCTCTGAATGTACAAGATTCTTACTTTCCATCATTCCTCGCTATCTCTATTAGGTTCAGCTGCAATCTAAACAAGTGTCTCTATTTCTATCACTCCCCACATTTCGAACTACTTATCATTCACCTGAACTTACAATTTCTCAATTTCAACATTTAGCAGCAAAAGTAGTTCTCTGCACATATCAAATCTGATTTTCGAGTAATTTCTTAGATTGCAGGTTAATGATATTCTCTGCAACTTCACTTTCTTCAGTTTCAGCAAACCGGGCTCGCTGTATCTATCAAACTGTGAATTTCTAGCAATAATGCATATTGAAGCATTTTCTCTATCAGCAGATATATTTTGCCCGAAAAATTAGCAAAATCTCCCATTTCCATCAAATTCGTTCTTTATATCATCTGCTCTTTGACAGAATGTACAACTTTCCTCAATTCAATCAATTACTCCTTCACCAATAACTTTTACTGTTGAACTACATTAATAGAACTGGTTCTAACAAACTACTCACTTTTCAATTTTCATTGTTCATCTATGCCCTTAATATCTCCATTCCTATATTTTGCAACAAATCTGGTTTCTATATCAAGCAAGTACTCAGTTTCTTGTAATTAATCAAAATCTGCAGATTCCCACGTTCTCTGCCTTGTCTGTACTATCAATTTTCCACATCGCTCAATTTAAGCAAACTTGTTTTGCTGTGGATAGCATAATATCAATTCCTAGCAATTGATGAAATTCCACCATTTTCTCTATCTGCACATATTTCTCATTCCCCTTCTTTGTAAAATCTCACATTTTCACGAAATTTGTTGCTTGTAGCTTCTGCCTCTTCTCTGAATGTACAAGATTCTTACTTTCCATCAATCCTCGCTATCTCTATTAAGTTAGGTGCAATCTAAACAAGTGTTCTATCCCTCCCAACATATCGAGTTATTCATAATTCACCTGAACTTACAATTTCTCATTTTCAACATTTAGCAGCAAAATTAGTTCTCTGCACATATCAAATCTGATTTTCGAGTAATTTCTCAGATTGATCTCAATTGCAGGTTATCTACATTCTCTGCAACTTCACTTTCTTCTGTTTCACCAAACCAGGCTCTCTGTATCTATCAAAATGTGAATTTCTAACAATTACGCATATTGAAGCATTTTCTCTATCAGCAGATATATCTTCTTCGCAAAATTAGCAAAATCTCCCATTTCCATCAAATTGCTTGTAGCTTCTGCTCCTTCTCTGAATGTACAAGATTCTTACTTTCCATCAATCCTCACTATCTCTATTAAGTTCAGCAGATATATCTTTTTCGCAAACTTAGCAAAATCTCCCATTTCCATCAAATTCGTTCTTTATATCATCTGCTCTTTGACTGAATGTACAAAGTTCCTCAATTCAATCAATTTCCCAATCTCCAATCACTTTTACTGTCGAACTGAATTAGGAGAACTAATTCGAACGAACTACTCAATTTTCAAATTTCTTTGTTCATCTATGCCCTAAATATCTCCATTCCTATATTTGGCAAGTAATCTGGTTTCTATATCAAGCAAGTACTCAGTTTGCCTTAATTAATCAAAATCTGCAGATTCCCAGATTCTCTGCGTTGGCTGCACTATCCATTTCTCCATCTCCCTCAATTTGAACAAACCTGTTTTGCTGTGGATAGCATATCATTCCTCATATTTGTAAAATCTCACATTTTCAAGAAATTTGTTGCTTGTAGCTTCTGCCTCTTCTCTGAATGTACAAGATTCTTACTTTCCATCATTCCTCGCTATCTCTATTAGGTTCAGCTGCAATCTAAACAAGTGTCTCTATTTCTATCACTCCCCACATTTCGAACTACTTATCATTCACCTGAACTTACAATTTCTCAATTTCAACATTTAGCAGCAAAAGTAGTTCTCTGCACATATCAAATCTGATTTTCGAGTAATTTCTTAGATTGCAGGTTAATGATATTCTCTGCAACTTCACTTTCTTCAGTTTCAGCAAACCGGGCTCGCTGTATCTATCAAACTGTGAATTTCTAGCAATAATGCATATTGAAGCATTTTCTCTATCAGCAGATATATTTTGCTCGAAAAATTAGCAAAATCTCCCATTTCCATCAAATTCGTTCTTTATATCATCTGCTCTTTGACAGAATGTACAACTTTCCTCAATTCAATCAATTACTCCTTCACCAATAACTTTTACTGTTGAACTACATTAATAGAACTGGTTCTAACAAACTACTCACTTTTCAATTTTCATTGTTCATCTATGCCCTTAATATCTCCATTCCTATATTTTGCAACAAATCTGGTTTCTATATCAAGCAAGTACTCAGTTTCTTGTAATTAATCAAAATCTGCAGATTCCCACGTTCTCTGCCTTGTCTGTACTATCAATTTTCCACATCGCTCAATTTAAGCAAACTTGTTTTGCTGTGGATAGCATAATATCAATTCCTAGCAATTGATGAAATTCCACCATTTTCTCTATCTGCACATATTTCTCATTCCCCTTCTTTGTAAAATCTCACATTTTCACGAAATTTGTTGCTTGTAGCTTCTGCCTCTTCTCTGAATGTACAAGATTCTTACTTTCCATCAATCCTCGCTATCTCTATTAAGTTAGGTGCAATCTAAACAAGTGTTCTATCCCTCCCAACATATCGAGTTATTCATAATTCACCTGAACTTACAATTTCTCATTTTCAACATTTAGCAGCAAAATTAGTTCTCTGCACATATCAAATCTGATTTTCGAGTAATTTCTCAGATTGATCTCAATTGCAGGTTATCTACATTCTCTGCAACTTCACTTTCTTCTGTTTCACCAAACCAGGCTCTCTGTATCTATCAAAATGTGAATTTCTAACAATTACGCATATTGAAGCATTTTCTCTATCAGCAGATATATCTTCTTCGCAAAATTAGCAAAATCTCCCATTTCCATCAAATTGCTTGTAGCTTCTGCTCCTTCTCTGAATGTACAAGATTCTTACTTTCCATCAATCCTCACTATCTCTATTAAGTTCAGCAGATATATCTTTTTCGCAAAATTAGCAAAATCTCCCATTTCCATCAAATTCGTTCTTTATATCATCGGCTCTTTGACTGAATGTACAAAGTTCCTCAATTCAATCAATTTCCCAATCTCCAATCACTTTTACTGTCGAACTGAATTAGGAGAACTAATTCGAACGAACTACTCAATTTTCAAATTTCTTTGTTCATCTATGCCCTCAATATCTCCATTCCTATATTTGGCAAGTAATCTGGTTTCTATATCAAGCAAGTACTCAGTTTGCTTTAATTAATCAAAATCTGCAGATTCCCAGATTCTCTGCGTTGGCTGCACTATCCATTTCTCCATCTCCCTCAATTTGAACAAACCTGTTTTGCTGTGGATAGCATATCATTCCTCATATTTGTAAAATCTCACATTTTCAAGAAATTTGTTGCTTGTAGCTTCTGCCTCTTCTCTGAATGTACAAGATTCTTACTTTCCATCATTCCTCGCTATCTCTATTAGGTTCAGCTGCAATCTAAACAAGTGTCTCTATTTCTATCACTCCCCACATTTCGAACTACTTATCATTCACCTGAACTTACAATTTCTCAATTTCAACATTTAGCAGCAAAAGTAGTTCTCTGCACATATCAAATCTGATTTTCGAGTAATTTCTTAGATTGCAGGTTAATGATATTCTCTGCAACTTCACTTTCTTCAGTTTCAGCAAACCGGGCTCGCTGTATCTATCAAACTGTGAATTTCTAGCAATAATGCATATTGAAGCATTTTCTCTATCAGCAGATATATTTTGCCCGAAAAATTAGCAAAATCTCCCATTTCCATCAAATTCGTTCTTTATATCATCTGCTCTTTGACAGAATGTACAACTTTCCTCAATTCAATCAATTACTCCTTCACCAATAACTTTTACTGTTGAACTACATTAATAGAACTGGTTCTAACAAACTACTCACTTTTCAATTTTCATTGTTCATCTATGCCCTTAATATCTCCATTCCTATATTTTGCAACAAATCTGGTTTCTATATCAAGCAAGTACTCAGTTTCTTGTAATTAATCAAAATCTGCAGATTCCCACGTTCTCTGCCTTGTCTGTACTATCAATTTTCCACATCGCTCAATTTAAGCAAACTTGTTTTGCTGTGGATAGCATAATATCAATTCCTAGCAATTGATGAAATTCCACCATTTTCTCTATCTGCACATATTTCTCATTCCCCTTCTTTGTAAAATCTCACATTTTCACGAAATTTGTTGCTTGTAGCTTCTGCCTCTTCTCTGAATGTACAAGATTCTTACTTTCCATCAATCCTCGCTATCTCTATTAAGTTAGGTGCAATCTAAACAAGTGTTCTATCCCTCCCAACATATCGAGTTATTCATAATTCACCTGAACTTACAATTTCTCATTTTCAACATTTAGCAGCAAAATTAGTTCTCTGCACATATCAAATCTGATTTTCGAGTAATTTCTCAGATTGATCTCAATTGCAGGTTATCTACATTCTCTGCAACTTCACTTTCTTCTGTTTCACCAAACCAGGCTCTCTGTATCTATCAAAATGTGAATTTCTAACAATTACGCATATTGAAGCATTTTCTCTATCAGCAGATATATCTTCTTCGCAAAATTAGCAAAATCTCCCATTTCCATCAAATTGCTTGTAGCTTCTGCTCCTTCTCTGAATGTACAAGATTCTTACTTTCCATCAATCCTCACTATCTCTATTAAGTTCAGCAGATATATCTTTTTCGCAAAATTAGCAAAATCTCCCATTTCCATCAAATTCGTTCTTTATATCATCGGCTCTTTGACTGAATGTACAAAGTTCCTCAATTCAATCAATTTCCCAATCTCCAATCACTTTTACTGTCGAACTGAATTAGGAGAACTAATTCGAACGAACTACTCAATTTTCAAATTTCTTTGTTCATCTATGCCCTAAATATCTCCATTCCTATATTTGGCAAGTAATCTGGTTTCTATATCAAGCAAGTACTCAGTTTGCTTTAATTAATCAAAATCTGCAGATTCCCAGATTCTCTGCGTTGGCTGCACTATCCATTTCTCCATCTCCCTCAATTTGAACAAACCTGTTTTGCTGTGGATAGCATATCATTCCTCATATTTGTAAAATCTCACATTTTCAAGAAATTTGTTGCTTGTAGCTTCTGCCTCTTCTCTGAATGTACAAGATTCTTACTTTCCATCATTCCTCGCTATCTCTATTAGGTTCAGCTGCAATCTAAACAAGTGTCTCTATTTCTATCACTCCCCACATTTCGAACTACTTATCATTCACCTGAACTTACAATTTCTCAATTTCAACATTTAGCAGCAAAAGTAGTTCTCTGCACATATCAAATCTGATTTTCGAGTAATTTCTTAGATTGCAGGTTAATGATATTCTCTGCAACTTCACTTTCTTCAGTTTCAGCAAACCGGGCTCGCTGTATCTATCAAACTGTGAATTTCTAGCAATAATGCATATTGAAGCATTTTCTCTATCAGCAGATATATTTTGCCCGAAAAATTAGCAAAATCTCCCATTTCCATCAAATTCGTTCTTTATATCATCTGCTCTTTGACAGAATGTACAACTTTCCTCAATTCAATCAATTACTCCTTCACCAATAACTTTTACTGTTGAACTACATTAATAGAACTGGTTCTAACAAACTACTCACTTTTCAATTTTCATTGTTCATCTATGCCCTTAATATCTCCATTCCTATATTTTGCAACAAATCTGGTTTCTATATCAAGCAAGTACTCAGTTTCTTGTAATTAATCAAAATCTGCAGATTCCCACGTTCTCTGCCTTGTCTGTACTATCAATTTTCCACATCGCTCAATTTAAGCAAACTTGTTTTGCTGTGGATAGCATAATATCAATTCCTAGCAATTGATGAAATTCCACCATTTTCTCTATCTGCACATATTTCTCATTCCCCTTCTTTGTAAAATCTCACATTTTCACGAAATTTGTTGCTTGTAGCTTCTGCCTCTTCTCTGAATGTACAAGATTCTTACTTTCCATCAATCCTCGCTATCTCTATTAAGTTAGGTGCAATCTAAACAAGTGTTCTATCCCTCCCAACATATCGAGTTATTCATAATTCACCTGAACTTACAATTTCTCATTTTCAACATTTAGCAGCAAAATTAGTTCTCTGCACATATCAAATCTGATTTTCGAGTAATTTCTCAGATTGATCTCAATTGCAGGTTATCTACATTCTCTGCAACTTCACTTTCTTCTGTTTCACCAAACCAGGCTCTCTGTATCTATCAAAATGTGAATTTCTAACAATTACGCATATTGAAGCATTTTCTCTATCAGCAGATATATCTTCTTCGCAAAATTAGCAAAATCTCCCATTTCCATCAAATTGCTTGTAGCTTCTGCTCCTTCTCTGAATGTACAAGATTCTTACTTTCCATCAATCCTCACTATCTCTATTAAGTTCAGCAGATATATCTTTTTCGCAAAATTAGCAAAATCTCCCATTTCCATCAAATTCGTTCTTTATATCATCGGCTCTTTGACTGAATGTACAAAGTTCCTCAATTCAATCAATTTCCCAATCTCCAATCACTTTTACTGTCGAACTGAATTAGGAGAACTAATTCGAACGAACTACTCAATTTTCAAATTTCTTTGTTCATCTATGCCCTAAATATCTCCATTCCTATATTTGGCAAGTAATCTGGTTTCTATATCAAGCAAGTACTCAGTTTGCTTTAATTAATCAAAATCTGCAGATTCCCAGATTCTCTGCATTGGCTGCACTATCCATTTCTCCATCTCCCTCAATTTGAACAAACCTGTTTTGCTGTGGATAGCATATCATTCCTCATATTTGTAAAATCTCACATTTTCAAGAAATTTGTTGCTTGTAGCTTCTGCCTCTTCTCTGAATGTACAAGATTCTTACTTTCCATCATTCCTCGCTATCTCTATTAGGTTCAGCTGCAATCTAAACAAGTGTCTCTATTTCTATCACTCCCCACATTTCGAACTACTTATCATTCACCTGAACTTACAATTTCTCAATTTCAACATTTAGCAGCAAAAGTAGTTCTCTGCACATATCAAATCTGATTTTCGAGTAATTTCTTAGATTGCAGGTTAATGATATTCTCTGCAACTTCACTTTCTTCAGTTTCAGCAAACCGGGCTCGCTGTATCTATCAAACTGTGAATTTCTAGCAATAATGCATATTGAAGCATTTTCTCTATCAGCAGATATATTTTGCTCGAAAAATTAGCAAAATCTCCCATTTCCATCAAATTCGTTCTTTATATCATCTGCTCTTTGACAGAATGTACAACTTTCCTCAATTCAATCAATTACTCCTTCACCAATAACTTTTACTGTTGAACTACATTAATAGAACTGGTTCTAACAAACTACTCACTTTTCAATTTTCATTGTTCATCTATGCCCTTAATATCTCCATTCCTATATTTTGCAACAAATCTGGTTTCTATATCAAGCAAGTACTCAGTTTCTTGTAATTAATCAAAATCTGCAGATTCCCACGTTCTCTGCCTTGTCTGTACTATCAATTTTCCACATCGCTCAATTTAAGCAAACTTGTTTTGCTGTGGATAGCATAATATCAATTCCTAGCAATTGATGAAATTCCACCATTTTCTCTATCTGCACATATTTCTCATTCCCCTTCTTTGTAAAATCTCACATTTTCACGAAATTTGTTGCTTGTAGCTTCTGCCTCTTCTCTGAATGTACAAGATTCTTACTTTCCATCAATCCTCGCTATCTCTATTAAGTTAGGTGCAATCTAAACAAGTGTTCTATCCCTCCCAACATATCGAGTTATTCATAATTCACCTGAACTTACAATTTCTCATTTTCAACATTTAGCAGCAAAATTAGTTCTCTGCACATATCAAATCTGATTTTCGAGTAATTTCTCAGATTGATCTCAATTGCAGGTTATCTACATTCTCTGCAACTTCACTTTCTTCTGTTTCACCAAACCAGGCTCTCTGTATCTATCAAAATGTGAATTTCTAACAATTACGCATATTGAAGCATTTTCTCTATCAGCAGATATATCTTCTTCGCAAAATTAGCAAAATCTCCCATTTCCATCAAATTGCTTGTAGCTTCTGCTCCTTCTCTGAATGTACAAGATTCTTACTTTCCATCAATCCTCACTATCTCTATTAAGTTCAGCAGATATATCTTTTTCGCAAAATTAGCAAAATCTCCCATTTCCATCAAATTCGTTCTTTATATCATCGGCTCTTTGACTGAATGTACAAAGTTCCTCAATTCAATCAATTTCCCAATCTCCAATCACTTTTACTGTCGAACTGAATTAGGAGAACTAATTCGAACGAACTACTCAATTTTCAAATTTCTTTGTTCATCTATGCCCTAAATATCTCCATTCCTATATTTGGCAAGTAATCTGGTTTCTATATCAAGCAAGTACTCAGTTTGCTTTAATTAATCAAAATCTGCAGATTCCCAGATTCTCTGCGTTGGCTGCACTATCCATTTCTCCATCTCCCTCAATTTGAACAAACCTGTTTTGCTGTGGATAGCATATCATTCCTCATATTTGTAAAATCTCACATTTTCAAGAAATTTGTTGCTTGTAGCTTCTGCCTCTTCTCTGAATGTACAAGATTCTTACTTTCCATCATTCCTCGCTATCTCTATTAGGTTCAGCTGCAATCTAAACAAGTGTCTCTATTTCTATCACTCCCCACATTTCGAACTACTTATCATTCACCTGAACTTACAATTTCTCAATTTCAACATTTAGCAGCAAAAGTAGTTCTCTGCACATATCAAATCTGATTTTCGAGTAATTTCTTAGATTGCAGGTTAATGATATTCTCTGCAACTTCACTTTCTTCAGTTTCAGCAAACCGGGCTCGCTGTATCTATCAAACTGTGAATTTCTAGCAATAATGCATATTGAAGCATTTTCTCTATCAGCAGATATATTTTGCCCGAAAAATTAGCAAAATCTCCCATTTCCATCAAATTCGTTCTTTATATCATCTGCTCTTTGACAGAATGTACAACTTTCCTCAATTCAATCAATTACTCCTTCACCAATAACTTTTACTGTTGAACTACATTAATAGAACTGGTTCTAACAAACTACTCACTTTTCAATTTTCATTGTTCATCTATGCCCTTAATATCTCCATTCCTATATTTTGCAACAAATCTGGTTTCTATATCAAGCAAGTACTCAGTTTCTTGTAATTAATCAAAATCTGCAGATTCCCACGTTCTCTGCCTTGTCTGTACTATCAATTTTCCACATCGCTCAATTTAAGCAAACTTGTTTTGCTGTGGATAGCATAATATCAATTCCTAGCAATTGATGAAATTCCACCATTTTCTCTATCTGCACATATTTCTCATTCCCCTTCTTTGTAAAATCTCACATTTTCACGAAATTTGTTGCTTGTAGCTTCTGCCTCTTCTCTGAATGTACAAGATTCTTACTTTCCATCAATCCTCGCTATCTCTATTAAGTTAGGTGCAATCTAAACAAGTGTTCTATCCCTCCCAACATATCGAGTTATTCATAATTCACCTGAACTTACAATTTCTCATTTTCAACATTTAGCAGCAAAATTAGTTCTCTGCACATATCAAATCTGATTTTCGAGTAATTTCTCAGATTGATCTCAATTGCAGGTTATCTACATTCTCTGCAACTTCACTTTCTTCTGTTTCACCAAACCAGGCTCTCTGTATCTATCAAAATGTGAATTTCTAACAATTACGCATATTGAAGCATTTTCTCTATCAGCAGATATATCTTCTTCGCAAAATTAGCAAAATCTCCCATTTCCATCAAATTGCTTGTAGCTTCTGCTCCTTCTCTGAATGTACAAGATTCTTACTTTCCATCAATCCTCACTATCTCTATTAAGTTCAGCAGATATATCTTTTTCGCAAAATTAGCAAAATCTCCCATTTCCATCAAATTCGTTCTTTATATCATCGGCTCTTTGACTGAATGTACAAAGTTCCTCAATTCAATCAATTTCCCAATCTCCAATCACTTTTACTGTCGAACTGAATTAGGAGAACTAATTCGAACGAACTACTCAATTTTCAAATTTCTTTGTTCATCTATGCCCTCAATATCTCCATTCCTATATTTGGCAAGTAATCTGGTTTCTATATCAAGCAAGTACTCAGTTTGCTTTAATTAATCAAAATCTGCAGATTCCCAGATTCTCTGCGTTGGCTGCACTATCCATTTCTCCATCTCCCTCAATTTGAACAAACCTGTTTTGCTGTGGATAGCATATCATTCCTCATATTTGTAAAATCTCACATTTTCAAGAAATTTGTTGCTTGTAGCTTCTGCCTCTTCTCTGAATGTACAAGATTCTTACTTTCCATCATTCCTCGCTATCTCTATTAGGTTCAGCTGCAATCTAAACAAGTGTCTCTATTTCTATCACTCCCCACATTTCGAACTACTTATCATTCACCTGAACTTACAATTTCTCAATTTCAACATTTAGCAGCAAAAGTAGTTCTCTGCACATATCAAATCTGATTTTCGAGTAATTTCTTAGATTGCAGGTTAATGATATTCTCTGCAACTTCACTTTCTTCAGTTTCAGCAAACCGGGCTCGCTGTATCTATCAAACTGTGAATTTCTAGCAATAATGCATATTGAAGCATTTTCTCTATCAGCAGATATATTTTGCTCGAAAAATTAGCAAAATCTCCCATTTCCATCAAATTCGTTCTTTATATCATCTGCTCTTTGACAGAATGTACAACTTTCCTCAATTCAATCAATTACTCCTTCACCAATAACTTTTACTGTTGAACTACATTAATAGAACTGGTTCTAACAAACTACTCACTTTTCAATTTTCATTGTTCATCTATGCCCTTAATATCTCCATTCCTATATTTTGCAACAAATCTGGTTTCTATATCAAGCAAGTACTCAGTTTCTTGTAATTAATCAAAATCTGCAGATTCCCACGTTCTCTGCCTTGTCTGTACTATCAATTTTCCACATCGCTCAATTTAAGCAAACTTGTTTTGCTGTGGATAGCATAATATCAATTCCTAGCAATTGATGAAATTCCACCATTTTCTCTATCTGCACATATTTCTCATTCCCCTTCTTTGTAAAATCTCACATTTTCACGAAATTTGTTGCTTGTAGCTTCTGCCTCTTCTCTGAATGTACAAGATTCTTACTTTCCATCAATCCTCGCTATCTCTATTAAGTTAGGTGCAATCTAAACAAGTGTTCTATCCCTCCCAACATATCGAGTTATTCATAATTCACCTGAACTTACAATTTCTCATTTTCAACATTTAGCAGCAAAATTAGTTCTCTGCACATATCAAATCTGATTTTCGAGTAATTTCTCAGATTGATCTCAATTGCAGGTTATCTACATTCTCTGCAACTTCACTTTCTTCTGTTTCACCAAACCAGGCTCTCTGTATCTATCAAAATGTGAATTTCTAACAATTACGCATATTGAAGCATTTTCTCTATCAGCAGATATATCTTCTTCGCAAAATTAGCAAAATCTCCCATTTCCATCAAATTGCTTGTAGCTTCTGCTCCTTCTCTGAATGTACAAGATTCTTACTTTCCATCAATCCTCACTATCTCTATTAAGTTCAGCAGATATATCTTTTTCGCAAAATTAGCAAAATCTCCCATTTCCATCAAATTCGTTCTTTATATCATCGGCTCTTTGACTGAATGTACAAAGTTCCTCAATTCAATCAATTTCCCAATCTCCAATCACTTTTACTGTCGAACTGAATTAGGAGAACTAATTCGAACGAACTACTCAATTTTCAAATTTCTTTGTTCATCTATGCCCTAAATATCTCCATTCCTATATTTGGCAAGTAATCTGGTTTCTATATCAAGCAAGTACTCAGTTTGCTTTAATTAATCAAAATCTGCAGATTCCCAGATTCTCTGCGTTGGCTGCACTATCCATTTCTCCATCTCCCTCAATTTGAACAAACCTGTTTTGCTGTGGATAGCATATCATTCCTCATATTTGTAAAATCTCACATTTTCAAGAAATTTGTTGCTTGTAGCTTCTGCCTCTTCTCTGAATGTACAAGATTCTTACTTTCCATCATTCCTCGCTATCTCTATTAGGTTCAGCTGCAATCTAAACAAGTGTCTCTATTTCTATCACTCCCCACATTTCGAACTACTTATCATTCACCTGAACTTACAATTTCTCAATTTCAACATTTAGCAGCAAAAGTAGTTCTCTGCACATATCAAATCTGATTTTCGAGTAATTTCTTAGATTGCAGGTTAATGATATTCTCTGCAACTTCACTTTCTTCAGTTTCAGCAAACCGGGCTCGCTGTATCTATCAAACTGTGAATTTCTAGCAATAATGCATATTGAAGCATTTTCTCTATCAGCAGATATATTTTGCCCGAAAAATTAGCAAAATCTCCCATTTCCATCAAATTCGTTCTTTATATCATCTGCTCTTTGACAGAATGTACAACTTTCCTCAATTCAATCAATTACTCCTTCACCAATAACTTTTACTGTTGAACTACATTAATAGAACTGGTTCTAACAAACTACTCACTTTTCAATTTTCATTGTTCATCTATGCCCTTAATATCTCCATTCCTATATTTTGCAACAAATCTGGTTTCTATATCAAGCAAGTACTCAGTTTCTTGTAATTAATCAAAATCTGCAGATTCCCACGTTCTCTGCCTTGTCTGTACTATCAATTTTCCACATCGCTCAATTTAAGCAAACTTGTTTTGCTGTGGATAGCATAATATCAATTCCTAGCAATTGATGAAATTCCACCATTTTCTCTATCTGCACATATTTCTCATTCCCCTTCTTTGTAAAATCTCACATTTTCACGAAATTTGTTGCTTGTAGCTTCTGCCTCTTCTCTGAATGTACAAGATTCTTACTTTCCATCAATCCTCGCTATCTCTATTAAGTTAGGTGCAATCTAAACAAGTGTTCTATCCCTCCCAACATATCGAGTTATTCATAATTCACCTGAACTTACAATTTCTCATTTTCAACATTTAGCAGCAAAATTAGTTCTCTGCACATATCAAATCTGATTTTCGAGTAATTTCTCAGATTGATCTCAATTGCAGGTTATCTACATTCTCTGCAACTTCACTTTCTTCTGTTTCACCAAACCAGGCTCTCTGTATCTATCAAAATGTGAATTTCTAACAATTACGCATATTGAAGCATTTTCTCTATCAGCAGATATATCTTCTTCGCAAAATTAGCAAAATCTCCCATTTCCATCAAATTGCTTGTAGCTTCTGCTCCTTCTCTGAATGTACAAGATTCTTACTTTCCATCAATCCTCACTATCTCTATTAAGTTCAGCAGATATATCTTTTTCGCAAAATTAGCAAAATCTCCCATTTCCATCAAATTCGTTCTTTATATCATCTGCTCTTTGACTGAATGTACAACTTTCCTCAATTCAATCAATTACTCCATCTCCAATAACTTTTACTGTCGAACTGAATTAGTAGAACTAATTCGAACAAACTACTCAATTTTCAAATTTCTTTGTTCATCTATGCCCTCAATATCTCCATTCCTATATTTTGCAACTAATCTGGTTTCTATATCAAGCAAGTACTCAGTTTGCTGTAATTAATCAAAATCTGCAGATTCCCAGATTCTCTGCGTTGGCTGCACTATCCATATCTCCATCTCCCTCAATTTGAACAAACCTGTTTTGCTTTGGATAGCATATCATTCCTCATATTTGTAAAATCTCACATTTTCAAGAAATTTGTTGCTTGTAGCTTCTGCTCCTTCTCTGAATGTACAAGATTCTTACTTTCCATCAATCCTCACTATCTCTATTAAGTTCAGCAGATATATCTTTTTCGCAAAATTAGCAAAATCTCCCATTTCCATCAAATTCGTTCTTTATATCATCGGCTCTTTGACTGAATGTACAAAGTTCCTCAATTCAATCAATTTCCCAATCTCCAATCACTTTTACTGTCGAACTGAATTAGGAGAACTAATTCGAACGAACTACTCAATTTTCAAATTTCTTTGTTCATCTATGCCCTAAATATCTCCATTCCTATATTTGGCAAGTAATCTGGTTTCTATATCAAGCAAGTACTCAGTTTGCTTTAATTAATCAAAATCTGCAGATTCCCAGATTCTCTGCGTTGGCTGCACTATCCATTTCTCCATCTCCCTCAATTTGAACAAACCTGTTTTGCTGTGGATAGCATATCATTCCTCATATTTGTAAAATCTCACATTTTCAAGAAATTTGTTGCTTGTAGCTTCTGCCTCTTCTCTGAATGTACAAGATTCTTACTTTCCATCATTCCTCGCTATCTCTATTAGGTTCAGCTGCAATCTAAACAAGTGTCTCTATTTCTATCACTCCCCACATTTCGAACTACTTATCATTCACCTGAACTTACAATTTCTCAATTTCAACATTTAGCAGCAAAAGTAGTTCTCTGCACATATCAAATCTGATTTTCGAGTAATTTCTTAGATTGCAGGTTAATGATATTCTCTGCAACTTCACTTTCTTCAGTTTCAGCAAACCGGGCTCGCTGTATCTATCAAACTGTGAATTTCTAGCAATAATGCATATTGAAGCATTTTCTCTATCAGCAGATATATTTTGCTCGAAAAATTAGCAAAATCTCCCATTTCCATCAAATTCGTTCTTTATATCATCTGCTCTTTGACAGAATGTACAACTTTCCTCAATTCAATCAATTACTCCTTCACCAATAACTTTTACTGTTGAACTACATTAATAGAACTGGTTCTAACAAACTACTCACTTTTCAATTTTCATTGTTCATCTATGCCCTTAATATCTCCATTCCTATATTTTGCAACAAATCTGGTTTCTATATCAAGCAAGTACTCAGTTTCTTGTAATTAATCAAAATCTGCAGATTCCCACGTTCTCTGCCTTGTCTGTACTATCAATTTTCCACATCGCTCAATTTAAGCAAACTTGTTTTGCTGTGGATAGCATAATATCAATTCCTAGCAATTGATGAAATTCCACCATTTTCTCTATCTGCACATATTTCTCATTCCCCTTCTTTGTAAAATCTCACATTTTCACGAAATTTGTTGCTTGTAGCTTCTGCCTCTTCTCTGAATGTACAAGATTCTTACTTTCCATCAATCCTCGCTATCTCTATTAAGTTAGGTGCAATCTAAACAAGTGTTCTATCCCTCCCAACATATCGAGTTATTCATAATTCACCTGAACTTACAATTTCTCATTTTCAACATTTAGCAGCAAAATTAGTTCTCTGCACATATCAAATCTGATTTTCGAGTAATTTCTCAGATTGATCTCAATTGCAGGTTATCTACATTCTCTGCAACTTCACTTTCTTCTGTTTCACCAAACCAGGCTCTCTGTATCTATCAAAATGTGAATTTCTAACAATTACGCATATTGAAGCATTTTCTCTATCAGCAGATATATCTTCTTCGCAAAATTAGCAAAATCTCCCATTTCCATCAAATTGCTTGTAGCTTCTGCTCCTTCTCTGAATGTACAAGATTCTTACTTTCCATCAATCCTCACTATCTCTATTAAGTTCAGCAGATATATCTTTTTCGCAAAATTAGCAAAATCTCCCATTTCCATCAAATTCGTTCTTTATATCATCTGCTCTTTGACTGAATGTACAACTTTCCTCAATTCAATCAATTACTCCATCTCCAATCACTTTTACTGTCGAACTGAATTAGTAGAACTAATTCGAACGAACTACTCAATTTTCAAATTTCTTTGTTCATCTATGCCCTAAATATCTCCATTCCTATATTTGGCAAGTAATCTGGTTTCTATATCAAGCAAGTACTCAGTTTGCTTTAATTAATCAAAATCTGCAGATTCCCAGATTCTCTGCATTGGCTGCACTATCCATTTCTCCATCTCCCTCAATTTGAACAAACCTGTTTTGCTGTGGATAGCATATCATTCCTCATATTTGTAAAATCTCACATTTTCAAGAAATTTGTTGCTTGTAGCTTCTGCCTCTTCTCTGAATGTACAAGATTCTTACTTTCCATCATTCCTCGCTATCTCTATTAGGTTCAGCTGCAATCTAAACAAGTGTCTCTATTTCTATCACTCCCCACATTTCGAACTACTTATCATTCACCTGAACTTACAATTTCTCAATTTCAACATTTAGCAGCAAAAGTAGTTCTCTGCACATATCAAATCTGATTTTCGAGTAATTTCTTAGATTGCAGGTTAATGATATTCTCTGCAACTTCACTTTCTTCAGTTTCAGCAAACCGGGCTCGCTGTATCTATCAAACTGTGAATTTCTAGCAATAATGCATATTGAAGCATTTTCTCTATCAGCAGATATATTTTGCTCGAAAAATTAGCAAAATCTCCCATTTCCATCAAATTCGTTCTTTATATCATCTGCTCTTTGACAGAATGTACAACTTTCCTCAATTCAATCAATTACTCCTTCACCAATAACTTTTACTGTTGAACTACATTAATAGAACTGGTTCTAACAAACTACTCACTTTTCAATTTTCATTGTTCATCTATGCCCTTAATATCTCCATTCCTATATTTTGCAACAAATCTGGTTTCTATATCAAGCAAGTACTCAGTTTCTTGTAATTAATCAAAATCTGCAGATTCCCACGTTCTCTGCCTTGTCTGTACTATCAATTTTCCACATCGCTCAATTTAAGCAAACTTGTTTTGCTGTGGATAGCATAATATCAATTCCTAGCAATTGATGAAATTCCACCATTTTCTCTATCTGCACATATTTCTCATTCCCCTTCTTTGTAAAATCTCACATTTTCACGAAATTTGTTGCTTGTAGCTTCTGCCTCTTCTCTGAATGTACAAGATTCTTACTTTCCATCAATCCTCGCTATCTCTATTAAGTTAGGTGCAATCTAAACAAGTGTTCTATCCCTCCCAACATATCGAGTTATTCATAATTCACCTGAACTTACAATTTCTCATTTTCAACATTTAGCAGCAAAATTAGTTCTCTGCACATATCAAATCTGATTTTCGAGTAATTTCTCAGATTGATCTCAATTGCAGGTTATCTACATTCTCTGCAACTTCACTTTCTTCTGTTTCACCAAACCAGGCTCTCTGTATCTATCAAAATGTGAATTTCTAACAATTACGCATATTGAAGCATTTTCTCTATCAGCAGATATATCTTCTTCGCAAAATTAGCAAAATCTCCCATTTCCATCAAATTGCTTGTAGCTTCTGCTCCTTCTCTGAATGTACAAGATTCTTACTTTCCATCAATCCTCACTATCTCTATTAAGTTCAGCAGATATATCTTTTTCGCAAAATTAGCAAAATCTCCCATTTCCATCAAATTCGTTCTTTATATCATCTGCTCTTTGACTGAATGTACAACTTTCCTCAATTCAATCAATTACTCCATCTCCAATAACTTTTACTGTCGAACTGAATTAGTAGAACTAATTCGAACAAACTACTCAATTTTCAAATTTCTTTGTTCATCTATGCCCTCAATATCTCCATTCCTATATTTTGCAACTAATCTGGTTTCTATATCAAGCAAGTACTCAGTTTGCTGTAATTAATCAAAATCTGCAGATTCCCAGATTCTCTGCGTTGGCTGCACTATCCATATCTCCATCTCCCTCAATTTGAACAAACCTGTTTTGCTTTGGATAGCATATCATTCCTCATATTTGTAAAATCTCACATTTTCAAGAAATTTGTTGCTTGTAGCTTCTGCTCCTTCTCTGAATGTACAAGATTCTTACTTTCCATCAATCCTCACTATCTCTATTAAGTTCAGCAGATATATCTTTTTCGCAAAATTAGCAAAATCTCCCATTTCCATCAAATTCGTTCTTTATATCATCGGCTCTTTGACTGAATGTACAAAGTTCCTCAATTCAATCAATTTCCCAATCTCCAATCACTTTTACTGTCGAACTGAATTAGGAGAACTAATTCGAACGAACTACTCAATTTTCAAATTTCTTTGTTCATCTATGCCCTAAATATCTCCATTCCTATATTTGGCAAGTAATCTGGTTTCTATATCAAGCAAGTACTCAGTTTGCTTTAATTAATCAAAATCTGCAGATTCCCAGATTCTCTGCGTTGGCTGCACTATCCATTTCTCCATCTCCCTCAATTTGAACAAACCTGTTTTGCTGTGGATAGCATATCATTCCTCATATTTGTAAAATCTCACATTTTCAAGAAATTTGTTGCTTGTAGCTTCTGCCTCTTCTCTGAATGTACAAGATTCTTACTTTCCATCATTCCTCGCTATCTCTATTAGGTTCAGCTGCAATCTAAACAAGTGTCTCTATTTCTATCACTCCCCACATTTCGAACTACTTATCATTCACCTGAACTTACAATTTCTCAATTTCAACATTTAGCAGCAAAAGTAGTTCTCTGCACATATCAAATCTGATTTTCGAGTAATTTCTTAGATTGCAGGTTAATGATATTCTCTGCAACTTCACTTTCTTCAGTTTCAGCAAACCGGGCTCGCTGTATCTATCAAACTGTGAATTTCTAGCAATAATGCATATTGAAGCATTTTCTCTATCAGCAGATATATTTTGCCCGAAAAATTAGCAAAATCTCCCATTTCCATCAAATTCGTTCTTTATATCATCTGCTCTTTGACAGAATGTACAACTTTCCTCAATTCAATCAATTACTCCTTCACCAATAACTTTTACTGTTGAACTACATTAATAGAACTGGTTCTAACAAACTACTCACTTTTCAATTTTCATTGTTCATCTATGCCCTTAATATCTCCATTCCTATATTTTGCAACAAATCTGGTTTCTATATCAAGCAAGTACTCAGTTTCTTGTAATTAATCAAAATCTGCAGATTCCCACGTTCTCTGCCTTGTCTGTACTATCAATTTTCCACATCGCTCAATTTAAGCAAACTTGTTTTGCTGTGGATAGCATAATATCAATTCCTAGCAATTGATGAAATTCCACCATTTTCTCTATCTGCACATATTTCTCATTCCCCTTCTTTGTAAAATCTCACATTTTCACGAAATTTGTTGCTTGTAGCTTCTGCCTCTTCTCTGAATGTACAAGATTCTTACTTTCCATCAATCCTCGCTATCTCTATTAAGTTAGGTGCAATCTAAACAAGTGTTCTATCCCTCCCAACATATCGAGTTATTCATAATTCACCTGAACTTACAATTTCTCATTTTCAACATTTAGCAGCAAAATTAGTTCTCTGCACATATCAAATCTGATTTTCGAGTAATTTCTCAGATTGATCTCAATTGCAGGTTATCTACATTCTCTGCAACTTCACTTTCTTCTGTTTCACCAAACCAGGCTCTCTGTATCTATCAAAATGTGAATTTCTAACAATTACGCATATTGAAGCATTTTCTCTATCAGCAGATATATCTTCTTCGCAAAATTAGCAAAATCTCCCATTTCCATCAAATTGCTTGTAGCTTCTGCTCCTTCTCTGAATGTACAAGATTCTTACTTTCCATCAATCCTCACTATCTCTATTAAGTTCAGCAGATATATCTTTTTCGCAAAATTAGCAAAATCTCCCATTTCCATCAAATTCGTTCTTTATATCATCTGCTCTTTGACTGAATGTACAACTTTCCTCAATTCAATCAATTACTCCATCTCCAATAACTTTTACTGTCGAACTGAATTAGTAGAACTAATTCGAACAAACTACTCAATTTTCAAATTTCTTTGTTCATCTATGCCCTCAATATCTCCATTCCTATATTTTGCAACTAATCTGGTTTCTATATCAAGCAAGTACTCAGTTTGCTGTAATTAATCAAAATCTGCAGATTCCCAGATTCTCTGCGTTGGCTGCACTATCCATATCTCCATCTCCCTCAATTTGAACAAACCTGTTTTGCTTTGGATAGCATATCATTCCTCATATTTGTAAAATCTCACATTTTCAAGAAATTTGTTGCTTGTAGCTTCTGCTCCTTCTCTGAATGTACAAGATTCTTACTTTCCATCAATCCTCACTATCTCTATTAAGTTCAGCAGATATATCTTTTTCGCAAAATTAGCAAAATCTCCCATTTCCATCAAATTCGTTCTTTATATCATCGGCTCTTTGACTGAATGTACAAAGTTCCTCAATTCAATCAATTTCCCAATCTCCAATCACTTTTACTGTCGAACTGAATTAGGAGAACTAATTCGAACGAACTACTCAATTTTCAAATTTCTTTGTTCATCTATGCCCTAAATATCTCCATTCCTATATTTGGCAAGTAATCTGGTTTCTATATCAAGCAAGTACTCAGTTTGCTTTAATTAATCAAAATCTGCAGATTCCCAGATTCTCTGCATTGGCTGCACTATCCATTTCTCCATCTCCCTCAATTTGAACAAACCTGTTTTGCTGTGGATAGCATATCATTCCTCATATTTGTAAAATCTCACATTTTCAAGAAATTTGTTGCTTGTAGCTTCTGCCTCTTCTCTGAATGTACAAGATTCTTACTTTCCATCATTCCTCGCTATCTCTATTAGGTTCAGCTGCAATCTAAACAAGTGTCTCTATTTCTATCACTCCCCACATTTCGAACTACTTATCATTCACCTGAACTTACAATTTCTCAATTTCAACATTTAGCAGCAAAAGTAGTTCTCTGCACATATCAAATCTGATTTTCGAGTAATTTCTTAGATTGCAGGTTAATGATATTCTCTGCAACTTCACTTTCTTCAGTTTCAGCAAACCGGGCTCGCTGTATCTATCAAACTGTGAATTTCTAGCAATAATGCATATTGAAGCATTTTCTCTATCAGCAGATATATTTTGCCCGAAAAATTAGCAAAATCTCCCATTTCCATCAAATTCGTTCTTTATATCATCTGCTCTTTGACAGAATGTACAACTTTCCTCAATTCAATCAATTACTCCTTCACCAATAACTTTTACTGTTGAACTACATTAATAGAACTGGTTCTAACAAACTACTCACTTTTCAATTTTCATTGTTCATCTATGCCCTTAATATCTCCATTCCTATATTTTGCAACAAATCTGGTTTCTATATCAAGCAAGTACTCAGTTTCTTGTAATTAATCAAAATCTGCAGATTCCCACGTTCTCTGCCTTGTCTGTACTATCAATTTTCCACATCGCTCAATTTAAGCAAACTTGTTTTGCTGTGGATAGCATAATATCAATTCCTAGCAATTGATGAAATTCCACCATTTTCTCTATCTGCACATATTTCTCATTCCCCTTCTTTGTAAAATCTCACATTTTCACGAAATTTGTTGCTTGTAGCTTCTGCCTCTTCTCTGAATGTACAAGATTCTTACTTTCCATCAATCCTCGCTATCTCTATTAAGTTAGGTGCAATCTAAACAAGTGTTCTATCCCTCCCAACATATCGAGTTATTCATAATTCACCTGAACTTACAATTTCTCATTTTCAACATTTAGCAGCAAAATTAGTTCTCTGCACATATCAAATCTGATTTTCGAGTAATTTCTCAGATTGATCTCAATTGCAGGTTATCTACATTCTCTGCAACTTCACTTTCTTCTGTTTCACCAAACCAGGCTCTCTGTATCTATCAAAATGTGAATTTCTAACAATTACGCATATTGAAGCATTTTCTCTATCAGCAGATATATCTTCTTCGCAAAATTAGCAAAATCTCCCATTTCCATCAAATTGCTTGTAGCTTCTGCTCCTTCTCTGAATGTACAAGATTCTTACTTTCCATCAATCCTCACTATCTCTATTAAGTTCAGCAGATATATCTTTTTCGCAAAATTAGCAAAATCTCCCATTTCCATCAAATTCGTTCTTTATATCATCGGCTCTTTGACTGAATGTACAAAGTTCCTCAATTCAATCAATTTCCCAATCTCCAATCACTTTTACTGTCGAACTGAATTAGGAGAACTAATTCGAACGAACTACTCAATTTTCAAATTTCTTTGTTCATCTATGCCCTAAATATCTCCATTCCTATATTTGGCAAGTAATCTGGTTTCTATATCAAGCAAGTACTCAGTTTGCTTTAATTAATCAAAATCTGCAGATTCCCAGATTCTCTGCGTTGGCTGCACTATCCATTTCTCCATCTCCCTCAATTTGAACAAACCTGTTTTGCTGTGGATAGCATATCATTCCTCATATTTGTAAAATCTCACATTTTCAAGAAATTTGTTGCTTGTAGCTTCTGCCTCTTCTCTGAATGTACAAGATTCTTACTTTCCATCATTCCTCGCTATCTCTATTAGGTTCAGCTGCAATCTAAACAAGTGTCTCTATTTCTATCACTCCCCACATTTCGAACTACTTATCATTCACCTGAACTTACAATTTCTCAATTTCAACATTTAGCAGCAAAAGTAGTTCTCTGCACATATCAAATCTGATTTTCGAGTAATTTCTTAGATTGCAGGTTAATGATATTCTCTGCAACTTCACTTTCTTCAGTTTCAGCAAACCGGGCTCGCTGTATCTATCAAACTGTGAATTTCTAGCAATAATGCATATTGAAGCATTTTCTCTATCAGCAGATATATTTTGCCCGAAAAATTAGCAAAATCTCCCATTTCCATCAAATTCGTTCTTTATATCATCTGCTCTTTGACAGAATGTACAACTTTCCTCAATTCAATCAATTACTCCTTCACCAATAACTTTTACTGTTGAACTACATTAATAGAACTGGTTCTAACAAACTACTCACTTTTCAATTTTCATTGTTCATCTATGCCCTTAATATCTCCATTCCTATATTTTGCAACAAATCTGGTTTCTATATCAAGCAAGTACTCAGTTTCTTGTAATTAATCAAAATCTGCAGATTCCCACGTTCTCTGCCTTGTCTGTACTATCAATTTTCCACATCGCTCAATTTAAGCAAACTTGTTTTGCTGTGGATAGCATAATATCAATTCCTAGCAATTGATGAAATTCCACCATTTTCTCTATCTGCACATATTTCTCATTCCCCTTCTTTGTAAAATCTCACATTTTCACGAAATTTGTTGCTTGTAGCTTCTGCCTCTTCTCTGAATGTACAAGATTCTTACTTTCCATCAATCCTCGCTATCTCTATTAAGTTAGGTGCAATCTAAACAAGTGTTCTATCCCTCCCAACATATCGAGTTATTCATAATTCACCTGAACTTACAATTTCTCATTTTCAACATTTAGCAGCAAAATTAGTTCTCTGCACATATCAAATCTGATTTTCGAGTAATTTCTCAGATTGATCTCAATTGCAGGTTATCTACATTCTCTGCAACTTCACTTTCTTCTGTTTCACCAAACCAGGCTCTCTGTATCTATCAAAATGTGAATTTCTAACAATTACGCATATTGAAGCATTTTCTCTATCAGCAGATATATCTTCTTCGCAAAATTAGCAAAATCTCCCATTTCCATCAAATTGCTTGTAGCTTCTGCTCCTTCTCTGAATGTACAAGATTCTTACTTTCCATCAATCCTCACTATCTCTATTAAGTTCAGCAGATATATCTTTTTCGCAAAATTAGCAAAATCTCCCATTTCCATCAAATTCGTTCTTTATATCATCTGCTCTTTGACTGAATGTACAAAGTTCCTCAATTCAATCAATTTCCCAATCTCCAATCACTTTTACTGTCGAACTGAATTAGTAGAACTAATTCGAACGAACTACTCAATTTTCAAATTTCTTTGTTCATCTATGCCCTCAATAACTGCATTCCTATATTTTGCAACTAATCTGGTTTCTATATCAAGCAAGTACTCAGTTTGCTTTAATTAATCAAAATCTGCAGATTCCCAGATTCTCTGCGTTGGCTGCACTATCCATTTCTCCATCTCCCTCAATTTGAACAAACCTGTTTTGCTGTGGATAGCATATCATTCCTCATATTTGTAAAATCTCACATTTTCAAGAAATTTGTTGCTTGTAGCTTCTGCCTCTTCTCTGAATGTACAAGATTCTTACTTTCCATCATTCCTCGCTATCTCTATTAGGTTCAGCTGCAATCTAAACAAGTGTCTCTATTTCTATCACTCCCCACATTTCGAACTACTTATCATTCACCTGAACTTACAATTTCTCAATTTCAACATTTAGCAGCAAAAGTAGTTCTCTGCACATATCAAATCTGATTTTCGAGTAATTTCTTAGATTGCAGGTTAATGATATTCTCTGCAACTTCACTTTCTTCAGTTTCAGCAAACCGGGCTCGCTGTATCTATCAAACTGTGAATTTCTAGCAATAATGCATATTGAAGCATTTTCTCTATCAGCAGATATATTTTGCCCGAAAAATTAGCAAAATCTCCCATTTCCATCAAATTCGTTCTTTATATCATCTGCTCTTTGACAGAATGTACAACTTTCCTCAATTCAATCAATTACTCCTTCACCAATAACTTTTACTGTTGAACTACATTAATAGAACTGGTTCTAACAAACTACTCACTTTTCAATTTTCATTGTTCATCTATGCCCTTAATATCTCCATTCCTATATTTTGCAACAAATCTGGTTTCTATATCAAGCAAGTACTCAGTTTCTTGTAATTAATCAAAATCTGCAGATTCCCACGTTCTCTGCCTTGTCTGTACTATCAATTTTCCACATCGCTCAATTTAAGCAAACTTGTTTTGCTGTGGATAGCATAATATCAATTCCTAGCAATTGATGAAATTCCACCATTTTCTCTATCTGCACATATTTCTCATTCCCCTTCTTTGTAAAATCTCACATTTTCACGAAATTTGTTGCTTGTAGCTTCTGCCTCTTCTCTGAATGTACAAGATTCTTACTTTCCATCAATCCTCGCTATCTCTATTAAGTTAGGTGCAATCTAAACAAGTGTTCTATCCCTCCCAACATATCGAGTTATTCATAATTCACCTGAACTTACAATTTCTCATTTTCAACATTTAGCAGCAAAATTAGTTCTCTGCACATATCAAATCTGATTTTCGAGTAATTTCTCAGATTGATCTCAATTGCAGGTTATCTACATTCTCTGCAACTTCACTTTCTTCTGTTTCACCAAACCAGGCTCTCTGTATCTATCAAAATGTGAATTTCTAACAATTACGCATATTGAAGCATTTTCTCTATCAGCAGATATATCTTCTTCGCAAAATTAGCAAAATCTCCCATTTCCATCAAATTGCTTGTAGCTTCTGCTCCTTCTCTGAATGTACAAGATTCTTACTTTCCATCAATCCTCACTATCTCTATTAAGTTCAGCAGATATATCTTTTTCGCAAAATTAGCAAAATCTCCCATTTCCATCAAATTCGTTCTTTATATCATCGGCTCTTTGACTGAATGTACAAAGTTCCTCAATTCAATCAATTTCCCAATCTCCAATCACTTTTACTGTCGAACTGAATTAGGAGAACTAATTCGAACGAACTACTCAATTTTCAAATTTCTTTGTTCATCTATGCCCTAAATATCTCCATTCCTATATTTGGCAAGTAATCTGGTTTCTATATCAAGCAAGTACTCAGTTTGCTTTAATTAATCAAAATCTGCAGATTCCCAGATTCTCTGCGTTGGCTGCACTATCCATTTCTCCATCTCCCTCAATTTGAACAAACCTGTTTTGCTGTGGATAGCATATCATTCCTCATATTTGTAAAATCTCACATTTTCAAGAAATTTGTTGCTTGTAGCTTCTGCCTCTTCTCTGAATGTACAAGATTCTTACTTTCCATCATTCCTCGCTATCTCTATTAGGTTCAGCTGCAATCTAAACAAGTGTCTCTATTTCTATCACTCCCCACATTTCGAACTACTTATCATTCACCTGAACTTACAATTTCTCAATTTCAACATTTAGCAGCAAAAGTAGTTCTCTGCACATATCAAATCTGATTTTCGAGTAATTTCTTAGATTGCAGGTTAATGATATTCTCTGCAACTTCACTTTCTTCAGTTTCAGCAAACCGGGCTCGCTGTATCTATCAAACTGTGAATTTCTAGCAATAATGCATATTGAAGCATTTTCTCTATCAGCAGATATATTTTGCCCGAAAAATTAGCAAAATCTCCCATTTCCATCAAATT
The DNA here is from genome assembly GCF_017639515.1 of Carcharodon carcharias. NCBI lineage: Eukaryota > Metazoa > Chordata > Chondrichthyes > Lamniformes > Lamnidae > Carcharodon > Carcharodon carcharias. The sequence continues at coordinate 42,779,085 of NC_054472.1, read as the reverse complement.
CGTTCTTTATATCATCTGCTCTTTGACAGAATGTACAACTTTCCTCAATTCAATCAATTACTCCTTCACCAATAACTTTTACTGTTGAACTACATTAATAGAACTGGTTCTAACAAACTACTCACTTTTCAATTTTCATTGTTCATCTATGCCCTTAATATCTCCATTCCTATATTTTGCAACAAATCTGGTTTCTATATCAAGCAAGTACTCAGTTTCTTGTAATTAATCAAAATCTGCAGATTCCCACGTTCTCTGCCTTGTCTGTACTATCAATTTTCCACATCGCTCAATTTAAGCAAACTTGTTTTGCTGTGGATAGCATAATATCAATTCCTAGCAATTGATGAAATTCCACCATTTTCTCTATCTGCACATATTTCTCATTCCCCTTCTTTGTAAAATCTCACATTTTCACGAAATTTGTTGCTTGTAGCTTCTGCCTCTTCTCTGAATGTACAAGATTCTTACTTTCCATCAATCCTCGCTATCTCTATTAAGTTAGGTGCAATCTAAACAAGTGTTCTATCCCTCCCAACATATCGAGTTATTCATAATTCACCTGAACTTACAATTTCTCATTTTCAACATTTAGCAGCAAAATTAGTTCTCTGCACATATCAAATCTGATTTTCGAGTAATTTCTCAGATTGATCTCAATTGCAGGTTATCTACATTCTCTGCAACTTCACTTTCTTCTGTTTCACCAAACCAGGCTCTCTGTATCTATCAAAATGTGAATTTCTAACAATTACGCATATTGAAGCATTTTCTCTATCAGCAGATATATCTTCTTCGCAAAATTAGCAAAATCTCCCATTTCCATCAAATTGCTTGTAGCTTCTGCTCCTTCTCTGAATGTACAAGATTCTTACTTTCCATCAATCCTCACTATCTCTATTAAGTTCAGCAGATATATCTTTTTCGCAAAATTAGCAAAATCTCCCATTTCCATCAAATTCGTTCTTTATATCATCTGCTCTTTGACTGAATGTACAACTTTCCTCAATTCAATCAATTACTCCATCTCCAATAACTTTTACTGTCGAACTGAATTAGTAGAACTAATTCGAACGAACTACTCAATTTTCAAATTTCTTTGTTCATCTATGCCCTCAATATCTCCATTCCTATATTTTGCAACTAATCTGGTTTCTATATCAAGCAAGTACTCAGTTTGCTGTAATTAATCAAAATCTGCAGATTCCCAGATTCTCTGCGTTGGCTGCACTATCCATTTCTCCATCTCCCTCAATTTGAACAAACCTGTTTTGCTGTGGATAGCATATCATTCCTCATATTTGTAAAATCTCACATTTTCAAGAAATTTGTTGCTTGTAGCTTCTGCCTCTTCTCTGAATGTACAAGATTCTTACTTTCCATCATTCCTCGCTATCTCTATTAGGTTCAGCTGCAATCTAAACAAGTGTCTCTATTTCTATCACTCCCCACATTTCGAACTACTTATCATTCACCTGAACTTACAATTTCTCAATTTCAACATTTAGCAGCAAAAGTAGTTCTCTGCACATATCAAATCTGATTTTCGAGTAATTTCTTAGATTGCAGGTTAATGATATTCTCTGCAACTTCACTTTCTTCAGTTTCAGCAAACCGGGCTCGCTGTATCTATCAAACTGTGAATTTCTAGCAATAATGCATATTGAAGCATTTTCTCTATCAGCAGATATATTTTGCCCGAAAAATTAGCAAAATCTCCCATTTCCATCAAATTCGTTCTTTATATCATCTGCTCTTTGACAGAATGTACAACTTTCCTCAATTCAATCAATTACTCCTTCACCAATAACTTTTACTGTTGAACTACATTAATAGAACTGGTTCTAACAAACTACTCACTTTTCAATTTTCATTGTTCATCTATGCCCTTAATATCTCCATTCCTATATTTTGCAACAAATCTGGTTTCTATATCAAGCAAGTACTCAGTTTCTTGTAATTAATCAAAATCTGCAGATTCCCACGTTCTCTGCCTTGTCTGTACTATCAATTTTCCACATCGCTCAATTTAAGCAAACTTGTTTTGCTGTGGATAGCATAATATCAATTCCTAGCAATTGATGAAATTCCACCATTTTCTCTATCTGCACATATTTCTCATTCCCCTTCTTTGTAAAATCTCACATTTTCACGAAATTTGTTGCTTGTAGCTTCTGCCTCTTCTCTGAATGTACAAGATTCTTACTTTCCATCAATCCTCGCTATCTCTATTAAGTTAGGTGCAATCTAAACAAGTGTTCTATCCCTCCCAACATATCGAGTTATTCATAATTCACCTGAACTTACAATTTCTCATTTTCAACATTTAGCAGCAAAATTAGTTCTCTGCACATATCAAATCTGATTTTCGAGTAATTTCTCAGATTGATCTCAATTGCAGGTTATCTACATTCTCTGCAACTTCACTTTCTTCTGTTTCACCAAACCAGGCTCTCTGTATCTATCAAAATGTGAATTTCTAACAATTACGCATATTGAAGCATTTTCTCTATCAGCAGATATATCTTCTTCGCAAAATTAGCAAAATCTCCCATTTCCATCAAATTGCTTGTAGCTTCTGCTCCTTCTCTGAATGTACAAGATTCTTACTTTCCATCAATCCTCACTATCTCTATTAAGTTCAGCAGATATATCTTTTTCGCAAAATTAGCAAAATCTCCCATTTCCATCAAATTCGTTCTTTATATCATCGGCTCTTTGACTGAATGTACAAAGTTCCTCAATTCAATCAATTTCCCAATCTCCAATCACTTTTACTGTCGAACTGAATTAGGAGAACTAATTCGAACGAACTACTCAATTTTCAAATTTCTTTGTTCATCTATGCCCTAAATATCTCCATTCCTATATTTGGCAAGTAATCTGGTTTCTATATCAAGCAAGTACTCAGTTTGCTTTAATTAATCAAAATCTGCAGATTCCCAGATTCTCTGCGTTGGCTGCACTATCCATTTCTCCATCTCCCTCAATTTGAACAAACCTGTTTTGCTGTGGATAGCATATCATTCCTCATATTTGTAAAATCTCACATTTTCAAGAAATTTGTTGCTTGTAGCTTCTGCCTCTTCTCTGAATGTACAAAAATCTTACTTTCCATCATTCCTCGCTATCTCTATTAGGTTCAGCTGCAATCTAAACAAGTGTCTCTATTTCTATCACTCCCCACATTTCGAACTACTTATCATTCACCTGAACTTACAATTTCTCAATTTCAACATTTAGCAGCAAAAGTAGTTCTCTGCACATATCAAATCTGATTTTCGAGTAATTTCTTAGATTGCAGGTTAATGATATTCTCTGCAACTTCACTTTCTTCAGTTTCAGCAAACCGGGCTCGCTGTATCTATCAAACTGTGAATTTCTAGCAATAATGCATATTGAAGCATTTTCTCTATCAGCAGATATATTTTGCCCGAAAAATTAGCAAAATCTCCCATTTCCATCAAATTCGTTCTTTATATCATCTGCTCTTTGACAGAATGTACAACTTTCCTCAATTCAATCAATTACAAATCTGGTTTCTATATCAAGCAAGTACTCAGTTTCTTGTAATTAATCAAAATCTGCAGATTCCCACGTTCTCTGCCTTGTCTGTACTATCAATTTTCCACATCGCTCAATTTAAGCAAACTTGTTTTGCTGTGGATAGCATAATATCAATTCCTAGCAATTGATGAAATTCCACCATTTTCTCTATCTGCACATATTTCTCATTCCCCTTCTTTGTAAAATCTCACATTTTCACGAAATTTGTTGCTTGTAGCTTCTGCCTCTTCTCTGAATGTACAAGATTCTTACTTTCCATCAATCCTCGCTATCTCTATTAAGTTAGGTGCAATCTAAACAAGTGTTCTATCCCTCCCAACATATCGAGTTATTCATAATTCACCTGAACTTACAATTTCTCATTTTCAACATTTAGCAGCAAAATTAGTTCTCTGCACATATCAAATCTGATTTTCGAGTAATTTCTCAGATTGATCTCAATTGCAGGTTATCTACATTCTCTGCAACTTCACTTTCTTCTGTTTCACCAAACCAGGCTCTCTGTATCTATCAAAATGTGAATTTCTAACAATTACGCATATTGAAGCATTTTCTCTATCAGCAGATATATCTTCTTCGCAAAATTAGCAAAATCTCCCATTTCCATCAAATTCCTTGTAGCTTCTGCTCCTTCTCTGAATGTACAAGATTCTTACTTTCCATCAATCCTCACTATCTCTATTAAGTTCAGCAGATATATCTTTTTCGCAAAATTAGCAAAATCTCCCATTTCCATCAAATTCGTTCTTTATATCATCGGCTCTTTGACTGAATGTACAACGTTCCTCAATTCAATCAATTACTCCATCTCCAATAACTTTTACTGTCGAACTGAATTAGTAGAACTAATTCGAACGAACTACTCAATTTTCAAATTTCTTTGTTCATCTATGCCCTCAATATCTCCATTCCTATATTTTGCAACTAACCTGGATTCTATATCAAGCAAGTACTCAGTTTGCTGTAATTAATCAAAATCTGCAGATTCCCAGATTCTCTGCGTTGGCTGCACTATCCATTTCTCCATCTCCCTCAATTTGAACAAACCTGTTTTGCTGTGGATAGCATATCATTCCTCATATTTGTAAAATCTCACATTTTCAAGAAATTTGTTGCTTGTAGCTTCTGCCTCTTCTCTGAATGTACAAGATTCTTACTTTCCATCATTCCTCGCTATCTCTATTAAGTTAGGTGCAATCTAAACAAGTGTCTCTATTTCTATCACTCCCCACATTTCGAACTACTTATCATTCACGTGAACTTACAATTTCTCAATTTCAACATTTAGCAGCAAAAGTAGTTCTCTGCACATATCAAATCTGATTTTCGAGTAATTTCTTAGATTGCAGGTTAATGATATTCTCTGCAACTTCACTTTCTTCAGTTTCAGCAAACCGGGCTCGCTGTATCTATCAAACTGTGAATTTCTAGCAATAATGCATATTGAAGCATTTTCTCTATCAGCAGATATATTTTGCCCGAAAAATTAGCAAAATCTCCCATTTCCATCAAATTCGTTCTTTATATCATCTGCTCTTTGACAGAATGTACAACTTTCCTCAATTCAATCAATTACTCCTTCACCAATAACTTTTACTGTTGAACTACATTAATAGAACTGGTTCTAACAAACTACTCACTTTTCAATTTTCATTGTTCATCTATGCCCTTAATATCTCCATTCCTATATTTTGCAACAAATCTGGTTTCTATATCAAGCAAGTACTCAGTTTCTTGTAATTAATCAAAATCTGCAGATTCCCACGTTCTCTGCCTTGTCTGTACTATCAATTTTCCACATCGCTCAATTTAAGCAAACTTGTTTCGCTCTGGATAGCATAATATCAATTCCTAGCAATTGATGAAATTCCACCATTTTCTCTATCTGCACATGTTTCTCATTCCCCTTCTTTGTAAAATCTCACATTTTCACGAAATTTGTTGCTTGTAGCTTCTGCCTCTTCTCTGAATGTACAAGATTCTTACTTTCCATCAATCCTCGCTATCTCTATTAAGTTAGGTGCAATCTAAACAAGTGTTCTATCCCTCCCAACATATCGAGTTATTCATAATTCACCTGAACTTACAATTTCTCAATTTCAACATTTAGCAGCAAAATTAGTTCTCTGCACATATCAAATCTGATTTTCGAGTAATTTCTCAGATTGATCTCAATTGCAGGTTATCTACATTCTCTGCAACTTCACTTTCTTCTGTTTCACCAAACCAGGCTCTCTGTATCTATCAAAATGTGAATTTCTAACAATTACGCATATTGAAGCATTTTCTCTATCAGCAGATATATCTTCTTCGCAAAATTAGCAAAATCTCCCATTTCCATCAAATTCGTTCTTTATATCATCTGCTCTTTGACTGAATGTACAACTTTCCTCAATTCAATCAATTACTCCATCTCCAATAACTTTTACTGTCGAACTGAATTAGTAGAACTAATTCGAACAAACTACTCATTTTTCAATTTTCTTTGTTCATCTATGCCCTCAATATCTCCATTCCTATATTTTGCAACTAATCTGGTTTCTATATCAAGCAAGTACTCAGTTTCTTGTAATTAATCAAAATCTGCAGATTCCCAGATTCTCTGCCTTGTCTGTACTATCAATTTTCCACATCGCTCAATTTAAGCAAACTTGTTTCGCTGTGGATAGCATAATATCAATTCCTAGCAATTGATGAAATTCCAGCATTTTCTCTATCTGCAGATATTTCTCATTCCTCTTATTTGTAAAATCTCTCATTTTCAAGAAATTTGTTGCTTGTAGCTTCTGCTCCTTCTCTGAATGTACAAGATTCTTACTTTCCATCAATCCTCACTATCTCTATTAAGTTCAGCAGATATATCTTTTTCGCAAAATTAGCAAAATCTCCCATTTCCATCAAATTCGTTCTTTATATCATCGGCTCTTTGACTGAATGTACAACGTTCCTCAATTCAATCAATTACTCCATCTCCAATCACTTTTACTGTCGAACTGAATTAGTAGAACTAATTCGAACGAACTACTCAATTTTCAAATTTCTTTGTTCATCTATGCCCTCAATATCTCCATTCCTATATTTTGCAACTAATCTGGTTTCTATATCAAGCAAGTACTCAGTTTGCTGTAATTAATCAAAATCTGCAGATTCCCAGATTCTCTGCGTTGGCTGCACTATCCATTTCTCCATCTCCCTCAATTTGAACAAACCTGTTTTGCTGTGGATAGCATATCATTCCTCATATTTGTAAAATCTCACATTTTCAAGAAATTTGTTGCTTGTAGCTTCTGCTCCTTCTCTGAATGTACAAGATTCTTACTTTCCATCATTCCTCGCTATCTCTATTAGGTTCAGCTGCAATCTAAACAAGTGTCTCTATTTCTATCACTCCCCACATTTCGAACTACTTATCATTCACCTGAACTTACAATTTCTCAATTTCAACATTTAGCAGCAAAAGTAGTTCTCTGCACATATCAAATCTGATTTTCGAGTAATTTCTTAGATTGCAGGTTAATGATATTCTCTGCAACTTCACTTTCTTCAGTTTCAGCAAACCGGGCTCGCTGTATCTATCAAACTGTGAATTTCTAGCAATAATGCATATTGAAGCATTTTCTCTATCAGCAGATATATTTTGCCCGAAAAATTAGCAAAATCTCCCATTTCCATCAAATTCGTTCTTTATATCATCTGCTCTTTGACAGAATGTACAACTTTCCTCAATTCAATCAATTACTCCTTCACCAATAACTTTTACTGTTGAACTACATTAATAGAACTGGTTCTAACAAACTACTCACTTTTCAATTTTCATTGTTCATCTATGCCCTTAATATCTCCAATCCTATATTTTGCAACAAATCTGGTTTCTATATCAAGCAAGTACTCAGTTTCTTGTAATTAATCAAAATCTGCAGATTCCCACGTTCTCTGCCTTGTCTGTACTATCAATTTTCCACATCGCTCAATTTAAGCAAACTTGTTTTGCTGTGGATAGCATAATATCAATTCCTAGCAATTGATGAAATTACACCATTTTCTCTATCTGCACATCTTTCTCATTCCCCTTCTTTGTAAAATCTCACATTTTCACGAAATTTGTTGCTTGTAGCTTCTGCCTCTTCTCTGAATGTACAAGATTCTTACTTTCCATCAATCCTCGCTATCTCTATTAAGTTAGGTGCAATCTAAACAAGTGTTCTATCCCTCCCAACATATCGAGTTATTCATAATTCACCTGAACTTACAATTTCTCATTTTCAACGTTTAGCAGCAAAATTAGTTCTCTGCACATATCAAATCTGATTTTCGAGTAATTTCTCAGATTGATCTCAATTGCAGGTTATCTACAGTCTCTGCAACGTCACTTTCTTCTGTTTCACCAAACCAGGCTCTCTGTATCTATTAAAATGTGAATTTCTAACAATTACGCATATTGAAGCATTTTCTCTATCAGCAGATATATCTTCTTCGCAAAATTAGCAAAATCTCACATTTCCATCAAATTGCTTGTAGCTTCTGCTCCTTCTCTGAATGTACAAGATTCTTACTTTCCATCAATCCTCACTATCTCTATTTAGTTCAGCAGATATATCTTTTTCGCAAAATTAGCAAAATCTCCCATTTCCATCAAATTCGTTCTTTATATCATCAGCTCTTTGACTGAATGTACAACGTTCCTCAATTCAATCAATTACTCCATCTCCAATAACTTTTACTGTCGAACTGAATTAGGAGAACTAATTCGAACGAACTACTCAATTTTCAAATTTCTTTGTTCATCTATGCCCTCAATATCTCCATTCCTATATTTTGCAAGTAATCTGGTTTCTATATCAAGCAAGTACTCAGTTTGCTGTAATTAATCAAAATCTGCAGATTCCCAGATTCTCTGCGTTGGCTGCACTATCCATTTCTCCATCTCCCTCAATTTGAACAATGCTGTTTTGCTGTGGATAGCATATCATTCCTCATATTTGTAAAATCTCACATTTTCAAGAAATTTGTTGCTTGTAGCTTCTGCCTCTTCTCTGAATGTACAAGATTCTTACTTTCCATCATTCCTCGCTATCTCTATTAGGTTCAGCTGCAATCTAAACAAGTGTCTCTATTTCTATCACTCCCCACATTTCGAACTACTTATCATTCACCTGAACTTACAATTTCTCAATCTCAACATTTAGCAGCAAAAGTAGTTCTCTGCACATATCAAATCTGATTTTCGAGTAATTTCTTAGATTGCAGGTTAATGATATTCTCTGCAACTTCACTTTCTTCAGTTTGGAAATATTGGAATTGAGAAACTGTAAGTTCAGGTGAATGATGTGGGGAGTGATAGAAATAGAGACACTTGTTTAGATTGCAGCTGAACCTAATAGAGATAGCGAGGAATGATGGAAAGTAAGAATCTTGTACATTCAGAGAAGGAGCAGAAGCTACAAGCAACAAATTTCTTGAAAATGTGAGATTTTACAAATATGAGGAATGATATGCTATCCACAGCAAAACAGGTTTGTTCAAATTGAGGGAGATGGAGAAATGGATAGTGCAGCCAACGCAGAGAATCTGGGAATCTGCAGATTTTGATTAATTACAGCAAACTGAGTACTTGCTTGATATAGAAACCAGATTAGTTGCAAAATATAGGAATGGAGATATTGAGGGCATAGATGAACAAAGAAATTTGAAAATTGAGTAGTTTGTTCGAATTAGTTCTACTAATTCAGTTCGACAGTAAAAGTTATTGGAGATGGAGTAATTGATTGAATTGAGGAAAGTTGTACATTCAGTCAAAGAGCAGATGATATAAAGAACGAATTTGATGGAAATGGGAGATTTTGCTAATTTTGCGAAAAAGATATATCTGCTGAACTTAATAGAGATAGTGAGGATTGATGGAAAGTAAGAATCTTGTACATTCAGAGAAGGAGCAGAAGCTACAAGCAACAAATTTCTTGAAAATGTGAGATTTTACAAATATGAGGAATGATATGCTATCCAAAGCAAAGCAGGTTTGTTCAAATTGAGGGAGATGGAGATATGGATAGTGCAGCCAACGCAGAGAATCTGGGAATCTGCAGATTTTGATTAATTACAGCAAACTGAGTACTTGCTTGATATAGAAACCAGATTAGTTGCAAAATATAGGAATGGAGATATTGAGGGCATAGATGAACAAAGAAATTTGAAAATTGAGTAGTTTGTTCGAATTAGTTCTACTAATTCAGTTCGAAAGTAAAAGTTATTGGAGATGGAGTAATTGATTGAATTGAGGAAAGTTGTACATTCAGTCAAAGAGCAGATGATATAAAGAACGAATTTGATGGAAATGGGAGATTTTGCTAATTTTGCGAAAAAGATATATCTGCTGAACTTAATAGAGATAGTGAGGATTGATGGAAAGTAAGAATCTTGTACATTCAGAGAAGGAGCAGAAGCTACAAGCAATTTGATGGAAATGGGAGATTTTGCTAATTTTGCGAAGAAGATATATCTGCTGATAGAGAAAATGCTTCAATATGCGTAATTGTTAGAAATTCACATTTTGATAGATACAGAGAGCCTGGTTTGGTGAAACAGAAGAAAGTGAAGTTGCGGAGAATGTAGATAACCTGCAATTGAGATCAATCTGAGAAATTACTCGAAAATCAGATTTGATATGTGCAGAGAACTAATTTTGCTGCTAAATGTTGAAAATGAGAAATTGTAAGTTCAGGTGAATTATGAATAACTCGATATGTTGGGAGGGATAGAACACTTGTTTAGATTGCACCTAACTTAATAGAGATAGCGAGGATTGATGGAAAGTAAGAATCTTGTACATTCAGAGAAGAGGCAGAAGCTACAAGCAACAAATTTCGTGAAAATGTGAGATTTTACAAAGAAGGGGAATGAGAAATATGTGCAGATAGAGAAAATGGTGGAATTTCATCAATTGCTAGGAATTGATATTATGCTATCCACAGCAAAACAAGTTTGCTTAAATTGAGCGATGTGGAAAATTGATAGTACAGACAAGGCAGAGAACGTGGGAATCTGCAGATTTTGATTAATTACAAGAAACTGAGTACTTGCTTGATATAGAAACCAGATTTGTTGCAAAATATAGGAATGGAGATATTAAGGGCATAGATGAACAATGAAAATTGAAAAGTGAGTAGTTTGTTAGAACCAGTTCTATTAATGTAGTTCAACAGTAAAAGTTATTGGTGAAGGAGTAATTGATTGAATTGAGGAAAGTTGTACATTCTGTCAAAGAGAAGATGATATAAAGAACGAATTTGATGGAAATGGGAGATTTTGCTAATTTTTCGAGCAAAATATATCTGCTGATAGAGAAAATGCTTCAATATGCATTATTGCTAGAAATTCACAGTTTGATAGATACAGCGAGCCAGGTTTGCTGAAACTGAAGAAAGTGAAGTTGCAGAGAATATCATTAACCTGCAATCTAAGAAATTACTCGAAAATCAGATTTGATATGTGCAGAGAACTACTTTTGCTGCTAAATGTTGAGATTGAGAAATTGTAAGTTCAGGTGAATGATAAGTAGTTCGAAATGTGGGGAGTGATAGAAATAGAGACACTTGTTTAGATTGCAGCTGAACCTAATAGAGATAGCGAGGAATGATGGAAAGTAAGAATCTTGTACATTCAGAGAAGAGGCAGAAGCTACAAGCAACAAATTTCTTGAAAATGTGAGATTTTACAAATATGAGGAATGATATGCTATCCACAGCAAAACAGGTTTGTTCAAATTGAGGGAGATGGAGAAATGGATAGTGCAGCCAACGCAGAGAATCTGGGAATCTGCAGATTTTGATTAATTAAAGCAAACTGAGTACTTGCTTGATATAGAAACCAGATTACTTGCCAAATATAGGAATGGAGATATTTAGGGCATAGATGAACAAAGAAATTTGAAAATTGAGTAGTTCGTTCGAATTAGTTCTCCTAATTCAGTTCGACAGTAAAAGTGATTGGAGATTGGGAAATTGATTGAATTGAGGAACTTTGTACATTCAGTCAAAGAGCAGATGATATAAAGAACGAATTTGATGGAAATGGGAGATTTTGCTAATTTTGCGAAAAAGATATATCTGCTGAACTTAATAGAGATAGTGAGGATTGATGGAAAGTAAGAATCTTGTACATTCAGAGAAGGAGCAGAAGCTACAAGCAATTTGATGGAAATGGGAGATTTTGCTAATTTTGTGAAGAAGATATATCTGCTGATAGAGAAAATGCTTCAATATGCGTAATTGTTAGAAATTCACATTTTGATAGATACAGAGAGCCTGGTTTGGTGAAACAGAAGAAAGTGAAGTTGCAGAGAATGTAGATAACCTGCAATTGAGATCAATCTGAGAAATTACTCGAAAATCAGATTTGATATGTGCAGAGAACTAATTTTGCTGCTAAATGTTGAAAATGAGAAATTGTAAGTTCAGGTGAATTATGAATAACTCGATATGTTGGGAGGGATAGAACACTTGTTTAGATTGCACCTAACTTAATAGAGATAGCGAGGATTGATGGAAAGTAAGAATCTTGTACATTCAGAGAAGAGGCAGAAGCTACAAGCAACAAATTTCGTGAAAATGTGAGATTTTACAAAGAAGGGGAATGAGAAATATGTGCAGATAGAGAAAATGGTGGAATTTCATCAATTGCTAGGAATTGATATTATGCTATCCACAGCAAAACAAGTTTGCTTAAATTGAGCGATGTGGAAAATTGATAGTACAGACAAGGCAGAGAACGTGGGAATCTGCAGATTTTGATTAATTACAAGAAACTGAGTACTTGCTTGATATAGAAACCAGATTTGTTGCAAAATATAGGAATGGAGATATTAAGGGCATAGATGAACAATGAAAATTGAAAAGTGAGTAGTTTGTTCGAATTAGTTCTACTAATTCAGTTCGACAGTAAAAGTTATTGGAGATGGAGTAATTGATTGAATTGAGGAAAGTTGTACATTCAGTCAAAGAGCAGATGATATAAAGAACGAATTTGATGGAAATGGGAGATTTTGCTAATTTTGCGAAGAAGATATATCTGCTGATAGAGAAAATGCTTCAATATGCGTAATTGTTAGAAATTCACATTTTGATAGATACAGAGAGCCTGGTTTGGTGAAACAGAAGAAAGTGAAGTTGCAGAGAATGTAGATAACCTGCAATTGAGATCAATCTGAGAAATTACTCGAAAATCAGATTTGATATGTGCAGAGAACTAATTTTGCTGCTAAATGTTGAAAATGAGAAATTGTAAGTTCAGGTGAATTATGAATAACTCGATATGTTGGGAGGGATAGAACACTTGTTTAGATTGCACCTAACTTAATAGAGATAGCGAGGATTGATGGAAAGTAAGAATCTTGTACATTCAGAGAAGAGGCAGAAGCTACAAGCAACAAATTTCGTGAAAATGTGAGATTTTACAAAGAAGGGGAATGAGAAATATGTGCAGATAGAGAAAATGGTGGAATTTCATCAATTGCTAGGAATTGATATTATGCTATCCACAGCAAAACAAGTTTGCTTAAATTGAGCGATGTGGAAAATTGATAGTACAGACAAGGCAGAGAACGTGGGAATCTGCAGATTTTGATTAATTACAAGAAACTGAGTACTTGCTTGATATAGAAACCAGATTTGTTGCAAAACATAGGATTGGAGATATTAAGGGCATAGATGAACAATGAAAATTGAAAAGTGAGTAGTTTGTTAGAACCAGTTCTATTAATGTAGTTCAACAGTAAAAGTTATTGGTGAAGGAGTAATTGATTGAATTGAGGAAAGTTGTACATTCTGTCAAAGAGCAGATGATATAAAGAACGAATTTGATGGAAATGGGAGATTTTGCTAATTTTTCGGGCAAAATATATCTGCTGATAGAGAAAATGCTTCAATATGCATTATTGCTAGAAATTCACAGTTTGATAGATACAGCGAGCCCGGTTTGCTGAAACTGAAGAAAGTGAAGTTGCAGAGAATATCATTAACCTGCAATCTAAGAATATACTCGAAAATCAGATTTGATATGTGCAGAGAACTACTTTTGCTGCTAAATGTTGAAATTGAGAAATTGTAAGTTCAGGTGAATGATAAGTAGTTCGAAATGTGGGGAGTGATAGAAATAGAGACACTTGTTTAGATTGCAGCTGAACCTAATAGAGATAGCGAGGAATGATGGAAAGTAAGAATCTTGTACATTCAGAGAAGGAGCAGAAGCTACAAGCAACAAATTTCTTGAAAATGTGAGATTTTACAAATATGAGGAATGATATGCTATCCACAGCAAAACAGTTTTGTTTAAATTGAGGGAGATGGAGAAATGGATAGTGCAGCCAACGCAGAGAATCTGGGAATCTGCAGATTTTGATTAATTACAGCAAACTGAGTACTTGCTTGATATAGAAACCAGATTACTTGCAAAATATAGGAATGGAGATATTGAGGGCATAGATGAACAAAGAAATTTGAAAATTGAGTAGTTCGTTCGAATTAGTTCTACTAATTCAGTTCGACAGTAAAAGTTATTGGAGATGGAGTAATTGATTGAATTGAGGAACGTTGTACATTCAGTCAAAGAGCCGATGATATAAAGAACGAATTTGATGGAAATGGGAGATTTTGCTAATTTTGCGAAAAAGATATATCTGCTGAACTTAATAGAGATAGTGAGGATTGATGGAAAGTAAGAATCTTGTACATTCAGAGAAGGAGCAGAAGCTACAAGCAACAAATTTCTTGAAAATGAGAGATTTTACAAATAAGAGGAATGAGAAATATCTGCAGATAGAGAAAATGCTGGAATTTCATCAATTGCTAGGAATTGATATTATGCTATCCACAGCGAAACAAGTTTGCTTAAATTGAGCGATGTGGAAAATTGATAG
>NC_054472.1:42642950-42764109 GCF_017639515.1 Carcharodon carcharias | reverse complement strand
CCTCCCTCCCCCCCAACAACTCCTCCTCCCTCCCCCCCAACAACTCCTCCTCCCTCCCCCCCAACAACTCCTCCTCCCTCCCCCCCCCCCAACTTCTCTCCCCCCCCCCCCAACTTCTCTCCCCCCCCCCCCCAACTTCTCTCCCCCCCCCCAACTTCTCTCCCCCCCCCAACTTCTCTCCCCCGCCACAACTTCTCCTCCCCCCCCCGCCACAACTTCTCCTCCCCCCCCCGCCACAACTTCTCCTCCCCCCCCCCCCCGCCAACAACTTCTCCTCCCACCCCATCAATCAGACGGCAGTGTGCCCGCCTCCAAATTGAATGACGGTGTCCGTTTGGTGGGATTTTGTGTCCATCAGACGGCAGTGTGCCCGCCTCCAAATTGAATGACGTTCTCCGGGTGGTGGGATTTTGTGTCAGTCAGACGGCGATGGTCCCGCCTCTAAATTGAATGACGTTCTCCAGTTGGTGGGATTCTGTGTCATCAGATTGCATAGTCCCGCCTCTGTTAGGCGGAGGGTTTGGAGTAGGTCTGATTTCATGTAGTAGGAGTGCTGGTCATGGCTGTTGTACTTGGTAATCGAGTGTTAGAGGCGGGTGGTGAGTGATGATGGTGCATTGAGAAAAGCGAACGCGGAATCATCAGGGAACCATGTCCCGCCGGTTCGTGGTTGGCAAGATGAAGACCCCTGGAACGGGAGGGAAGGATCTGCGAGCCGGATATAAGTACTCAATGGCAAGTAAAGAACACAGGGATAGGGCTGGCACGGTTCAGGCCCTCGGGTTCGTTTGTATCGGATGTGAGCAGACAGCCGGCCTTGGGGCTCTTATCTACCAATCTTTACAACTTGCAGTAGGAGTGCTGGTACGAAGCTGCACGGTGTTGCCTGAGGGGATTGTGACCGCCGAACTGTGGTGGTTGCTTCGCACAACTTGCAATTTTGGTCATCGTCTAATAAGCGACTTTATAAGTCGAGGTATTCCTCAATTTTCGGAAGTGAAGTTAACTTTTTAAAGTACATTTTAATTTCATATTCATAAAAATGATCAAATTATATTGAAGTCTCACTTTGAAGTGATGAATTGTAGTTGAAATGATTTATACATACAAAAACTTGTATTTAAAAATACACACAAATTATACCCCATGTTCCCTTATGTATCTTGCATACATAGAATTCGCAATTATTGCAGCACAGAACAAGGTCATTTTGGCCCATCGTTTCTGTCAGCCATCTATCTTACTGAATGCACCCAGTGCCATTCGCCTGCATTCTGCCTGTAACTCTGCACAATTTTTCCTTTTTGGATAATCCAATTCCCTCTTCAATGCATTGTTAGAACCTCAGGTAGTGCATTCCAGACCTTAACCACTCTGTGTGAAAAAGTTTCTTGTCATGTCGCCATTGATTCTTTTGGCAATTAACTTAAATTTGTGCCCCCTCATTCTCAATTCCCTCAATGAAAACAGTTTTTCCCAATCTACTCTGTCCAGGGCTCCAATGATTTTGAACATCTCCATCAAATCTCCTCTCAACCTTCTCTTCAAGGAAAACAATCCCAACTTCTCCTATCTAAGTAGCTGAAGTTCCTTTTCCCTGGGACCATTCTCATGAATCTTATCTGCACACTCTCTAATGCCTTCACATATTTGCTGAAGTTGAGGTACTCTCTGCCTCTGTTTATAAAGCCTATGACATATGACTGAGGCACCTCCGCTTCTGCTTCTTAGAATTGTATTTTGTTTCTCTGTGTTCTTCTACCAAAGTGAATCACTTCACACTTCTCTACATTGAATTTTATGTGCCATTTGTCCACCCATTCCACCAGTCTATCTAAGTTCTCTTGAAGTTATACACTTCCCTCCTCACAGTTTACAATGCTTTCAAGTTTTGTACCATCTGCAATTTTTAACATTGTACCCTGTATAACAAGGCCTAGGTTATGAATATATCAGGAAAAGCAAGGGTCTCGCCACCAGACCCTGGGGAAACACCACCAGAAACCTTCCTCCCGTTTGAAAAACATCCGTTAACCATGACTTTGTTTCCTGTCACTCAACTAATTTCACATCCATTTGGAAGTCCACGTACACCAAATCAACAGCATTACTCTCATCAACCCTCTCTGTTACCTCTTCAAAAAAACTCTAGTTAAACACCATTTGCCCTTTAACAAATCCATGCTGGCTCTCCTTAATTAACCCACACTTGACCAAGTGACTATTAAATTTGTCCGGAATTATCCTTTCTAGAAGTATCCCCACCACCAAGATTAACCTGACTAAACTGCACTACCTGTACTTTACCACTCGTTTTTGAACAAGGATATTTGTAATTCTCCAGTCCTTTACCCCTAAGTCTAAGGAAGACTGAAAGATTATGGCCAGTGCCTCCACAATTTCCACTCACACTTCCCTCAGTATTCTTTGGATACATCTGACCTGGTCCTGGTGCCTTATCAAGTATGGACAGCCTATCCAATACCACCTCATAACCAATTTTAAACCCTTCTAGTTCTTCTTCCTTGATAAGGACAGATGCAAAGTATACATTTAACACCTCAGCTATGCCCCCTGCCTCTATGCTTACGTTTCCTTTTTAGTGCTGAATTAACCTCAGTTCTGTTACCACCTTTTTACTATATATGCCCATAGGAAATTTGGGAATTGCCTTTTACATTATCAGCCAGTCTTATACTCTTTTTATAACTTGTCTTATTTGTTTTTCCACTTCCCCTCTGAACATTCTATATTGAGCCTGTTTGTTTGCCGTATTACCCATCTGACATCTGTCATAAACATGCTTTTTCTTCATCTTGGTCTCTGTCTCTTTTGTCATTTGGGGAGCTCTGGATTTGTTTGCCCTGCTTTTCCCCTCATGGGAATATTTCTTGGCTGTGGCTGAACTACCTTTTCTTTAAAGGCAGCTTTAAAGCTCAGTTGCATAGGAACATATGAACAAGGAGCAGGAGTAGGCCATTGGGGCCTCGAGCCTGCTCCACCATTCAATAAGATCATGGCTTGCCTGATAGTAACCTCAAATCTGCATCCTGTCTACCCCTAATAAGCTATCACCCCCTTGCTTACCAAAAATCTATCCACCGCCGCCTTAAAAATATTCAATGACTCTGCTTTTCAGGAAAAGAGTTCAAAGACTCACGACCCTCTGAGGGGAAAAAAATTCAGCCCATCTCTGTTTTAAATGGGTGACCTCTTATTTTTAAACAGTGACCCCCTAGTTCTGGATTCTCCCACAAGAGGAAACATCCTCTCCACATCCATCCTATCAAGACCCCTCTGGATTTCATATGTTTGAATCCAAGTGCCCACTTCTTCTTCTAAACTCCAGCGAATAGAAGCCTAGCCTGTCCAACCTTACAGTTATTAGCCTGGTAAACCTTCTCTGAACTGCTTCCAGTGCATTTACATCCTTCCTTAAATAAGTGACCAGCACTGTACACAGTATTCACTATGTGACCTATTAGAGCTCCATAACTGAGGTATAACCTCCCTACTTTTGTATTCAATGCCCCTCACAATAAATGATGACATTCTATTAGCTTTCCTTATTGTTTGCCGTACCTGCATTCTAAGCCTTTTGTGATTCATGCACTAAGACACCTAGATCCCTCTGCATCTCAGAGCTCTTCAATCTCTCACCATTTAGATAATATGCTCTTCTTCTGTTCTTCCTGCCAAAATGGACAATTTCACATATTCCCACATTATACTCCATTTGCCAGACCTTTGCCTACTCACTTAACCTATCTATATCCTTTTGTAGCCTCCTTGTGTCCTCTTCACAACTTATTTTCCTACCTATCTTGGCGTTGGCAGCCATCCCATTCATCGTTTCATTCAAGTTATTTATATAAGTTGTAAACAGTTGAGGCCCCAGCAACTGATCCCTGTGGCACACCACTTGTTACATCTTGCCACCTTGAAAAAGACCCATTTATGCCTATCTCTGTAGAATTGGTTACAAGTGACCCAGGAACTTAAAGCCTTTCCTTCTGCACCATCTTTCCAGCCACACATTCATTTGCTTTCTCCTCCTATTCCTATGTTTACTTGCGTGTGGTACTGGGTGTAATCCAATAATTACTACTTTTGAGATCCTACTTGCTAATTTTCTACTTGGTTCCTTAAATTCTGACTGCAGGGCTACGTTCCTCTTTAAGCTTATGTTGTTCATACTAATGTGGACCACAACTGCTGGCTGTTGACCCAGCTTCCTCAGGTGCTATGCAGCCATTCAGTGATATCCTTGACCCTGGCACCAGGGGGGCAACTTCCCATCCTGAGTTCATGAATAAGACTACTGACATGCATGTCTATTCTCCTAACTATTGAATCTCCTATCCCTATTACTCTTCCAGTCGTCTTTATGCCCCCATTTACAGCTGAGCCACCCATAGTGCCACGGACATGGCTCTGGCTGCACTCCCCAGATGAACCATCACTCTCCTCTGTATTCAGGACTAAACACTGGAGAGTGGGATACACTCGGGGGACTCCTGCACTACCTGTCTGTTGTTTCTTGGCTGTCGCTTCGTCACTCATCCCCCTTCACCAGCATACTCTTAAACTGTGATGTGACCACATCTGTAAACGTGCTGTCATGGAGCTCTTGACCTCATGGATGCACTGCAATGACAGCAACTGCTGCTCAAGCTCCAGAACCCAGAAATTAAGCTTCCTGCACAAGTCATGATCCAGGACACAAATTCCCACATAGCACAGGATGTGCACTATCGCGATCAGAGCAGCCAACCACGTCATTACTATTAGATAATAAACCTTGCTACTACTAATAAACATTACTACTGATGATAAACTTTACTGCTGTTAATAAATCTTTGTACTTTTAATTCTATCTAGGGTTTAAGGAAATGTTGAGGATTTATATTTCTGCAGTTCTTCCCTGGTCGGTCAAGATTCTGATAATTAACCAGGTTTTTTGGACGTTGTTTATAGTTGAGGCTAGAATAAGCTTCTTATTTATTGATGTAGTCTCCTGCATTAGTCGTTTAGTTATGCTTATTAACTCATGCACTTTTTAAAGCATGTATATGTCTAGGCATACATCAGATCAAATGAGGCCAAAGTAAATAATTCTCATTTTTTTTATTGAATTATTTATGGGTGAATTAGAGCACATTAAAAAATATAGAAGTACTTTAACATGTTAAAAATGTTAGAGGCAACTGGAAGCATAACTCTAAATATGGATATTTAAGTTGGAAAGCAGAGAATTTAGGTTGTCAAGGAGTTCTAGAGAGAAGCACTGATGAAAGCAGTTCAGCTATTGCGAGAAGAAAGTGAGTTTGGGATGCACAGGAGAATCAAAAGTAATACCCAATCTGCATTCAAGACAGTACTGAAGAATACAGGAGGGTTGAGGATTTTGGGTTCACTGCGTCGTGAAACATGAAAACACTAAAGGTTGTCGAGCTGGTAACGGTGCTGGTTAACTTCAAATTTTATTTTTCCCAGTGTGTGTGGCTAGGCCTGCATTTATTGCCCATCCTTAATTGCGCTTGAGAAGGTGGTAGTGAACTGCCTTTTTCAATTGCTGCAGTTCAGGTGAACAGTTTTGTTTTGAGTTGCAACTTGTATAGAGTGGAACACTTCCTTACTCAGATTATTTCTCCCCCCCCCGCCCCACCCCAAACTCTTCATTATTCAGTAACAAATTATTTTCACAGCATCCTTAACATAATAAAACATCCTGATGGCGCTTCACAGGTGCATTATAAAAAAAAAATGACTGAGTCACATAAGGAGATCAGATGACCAAAAGTGTGGTCCAAAGGTAGATATAAAGGAGGAAAGTGAGGTAGTGAGACAGAGCAGTGTAGCAATGGAATTCTGAAGCTTAGGTCATAGCTGAAGGTATGGCCACCAATAGCGGAGAGATTAAAGTTGGGGTGCTCAAGAGTACAGAATTGGATGACAAATATTCTAGAGATTACTGGGATAGATAGGGGGTGAGGCATGAAAGGATTTGAAAACAAGAATGCGAATTTTAAATTCAAGGCGTTGTTGACTGGGAGTCAATGTAATGAGGAGATTTATAAGAATGATTCCAGGAATGAAGAACTGGACCTATGAGGATAGATTGGAGACGTTGGGACTGTTTTCTTTGCAGGAAAGCAGGTTGAGAGGAGATGTAATAGTTGCAATTCTTGAACCGCTGCAGTCCATGTGGTGTAGGTATACCCATAGCGCTGTTAAAAGAGAGTTCCAGGATTTTGACCTAGCGGCAGTGAAGGAATGGCAATACATTTCCAGATCAGGATGGTGAGTGACTTGGAGTGGAACACCCAGATGGTGGTGTTCCCATCTGTCTGCTGCCCTTGTCCTTCTAGGTGATAGTGGTTTTGGGTTTGGAAGGCACTGCCTAAGGAGCCTTGGTGAATTCCTGCAGTGCATCTTGTAGATGGTACACATTGCTGCTACTGTGCTTTGGTGGTGGAGGGAGTGAATGTTTGTGGATGTGGTGCCAATCAAGTAGACTGCTTTGTCCTGGGCACAGTCCAGCTTCTTGAGTGTTGTGCGAGTTGCACTCATCCAGGCAAGTGGGGAGTATTCCTTCACACTCTCCTGACTTGTGCCTTGTAGATGGTGGACAGGCTTTGGGGAGTCAGGAGGTGAACATTGGCATCTGTGATACTGGGGAACTCTGAAGGAGGCTGAGACGGATCATTCACTGGGCACTTCTGGCTGAAGATTATTGCAAATGCTTCAGCCATATCTTTTTTAATTTTTATATTTTACTCACTTATTTTTATTTATTTTCATTTTTATTCATTGTTTTATCCCAACCTTTTATCCTATTTTTGATCTTTTTACCCACCACAGTCCCCTCTTTCTCCCCCACCCTCACTAGGGCCATCTGTCACTTGTTCTTGTTGTTCTTTCCAGAGTGCTTACCCTTGTCTGCTATTGCCACATTCTGCTTTCTGACAGTGCCACCATCAGGATCTCCTTTAGCCAGTGCCACTACCATTAACACCCCTTTGTCCTTTTGTTCATGACATCTTTATCAACTTCTCCTTTGCCTCTACCTATCGCTCGCCTTCTATCCAGCTTCACCTTCTCCTCCCCCCTTAAACAGTATAAATTTCATCACATTTTTACTTCTTTGCATCTCTGAATGGACTCAAAACTTTAACTCTGTCTTTCTCTCCACCAATGCTGTTAGACCTGCTGAGTTTTTCCAGCATTTTCTGTTTTTGTTTCAGATTTCCAGCATCTGCAGTATTTTGCTTTTATCTTTTGCACTGCACTGCTGTGCTGGGCTCCTCCATCATTGAGGATGGGGATATTTGTGGAATCCCCTCCTCCAGTGAGTTGTTTAATTGTCCACCACCATTCACAACTGGATGTGGCAGGACTGCAGAGCTTATATCTGATCTGTTGGTTGTGGGATCGCTTAGCTCTATCACTTGCTGCTTATGCTATTTGTCACACAAATAGCCCTGTATTATAGCTTCACCAAGTTGACATCTCATTTTTAGGTATGCCTGGTGCTGCTCTTGGCACTCCTGCACTCTTCATCGAACCAGGGTTGATCTACTGGCTTGATGGTATAATGGTAGACTCGGGGATATGCCGGGCCATGAGGCTACAGATTGTGTTAGAGTACAGTTCCACTACTGCTGATGGCTCACAGCACCTCATGGATGGCCAGTCTTGAATCGCTAGATCTGTTCGAAATCTATCCCATTTAGCGTGGTGGTAGTGCCGCACAATATGATGGAGGGTATCCTTAATGTGATGCCGAGACTTCGTCTCCGCAACGGTTGTACGGTGTTCACTCCTACTGATACTGTCATGGACAGATGCATCTGCGGCAGGCAGGTTGATGAGGATGAGGTCAAGTATATTTTTCCCTCTTGTTGGTTCCCTTACCACCTGCTGCAGACCCAGTTTAGCAGCTATGTCATTTAGGACTCCACCAGCTTGGTCAGTAGTGGTGCTACCGAGCCACTCTTGGTGGTGAAAATTGAAGTCCTCCACCCAGCATACATTTTGCGCCCTTCCCCAGTGTTTCCTCCAAGTGGTGTTCAACATGGAGGAGCACTGGTTCATCAGCTGAGGGAGGGCAGTAGCTGGTGATCAGCAGGAGGTTTCCTTGCCCATATTTGACCTGATGCCTTTGGAGTCGATGTTGAGGACTCCCAGGGCAACTCCCTCTCGACTGTTTACCACAGTACCACCATCTCTGCTGGGTCTGTACTGCTGGTGGGACAGGACATACCCAGGGATGGTGATGGTGGTGCCTGGGACATTATCTGTAAGGTATGATTCCATGAGGCTGACTATGCCAGGCTGTTGCTTGACAAGTTTTGAGACAGCCCTCCCAATTTTGGCACCAGGAAGGAGGACTTTGCAGGGTTGACAAGACGTGTGATTGCCATTGTCATTTCCGGTGCCTAATATACCATTTGCCGCCTTTACCGCCTGCTGCACCTGCATGCTTACCTTCAGTGACTGATGTACGAGGGCACCCAGGTCTATCAGGAGCATTGTGGCATTTTCTACAATCTTCAGTCAGAGTGCGGAGTGAATGATCCATCTCGGCCTCCTCCGAGGTCCCCAGCATCACAGATGCCGGTCTTCAGCCAATTCGATTCACTCCACATGATATCAAGAAACAGCTGAAGGCACTGGATACTGCAAAGGCTATGGGCCCTGACAATATTCCGGCAATAGTACTGAATATTTGTGCTCCAGAACTTGCCAAGCCCTTAGCCGAGCTGTTCCAGTACACACTGGCATCGACCCGGCTATGTGGAAAATTGCCCAGGTATGTCCCATACACAAAAAGCAGGACAAATCCAACCCAGCCAATTACCGCCTCATCAGCCTATTCTCGCTCATCAGTAAAGTGATGGCTCATCAACAGTGCTATCAAGTGGCACTTGCTTAGCAATAACCTGCTCGCTGATGCCTAGTTTGGGTTCCGCCAGGGCCACTCAGCTCCTGACCTCATTACAGCCTTGGTTCCAACATGGACAAAAGAGCTGAACTCACGAGGTGATTTGAGAGTGACTGTCCTTGACATCAGGGCAGCATTTGAATGAGTGTGACATCAAGGACCCCTAGCAGAACTGGAGGCAACAGGAATCTGGGGGAAAGCTCCCCGCTGGTTGGAGTCATACCTAGCACAGAGGAAGATGGTTGTGGTTGTGGAAGTCAGTCATTTCAGCTCCAGGACATCACTGCAGGAGTTCCTGAGGGTAATGCCCTAGGCCCGACTGTCTTCAGCTGCTTCATCAATGACCTCCTTTCCATCATAAGGTCAGAAGCGGGGATGTTTGCTGATGATTGCACAATGTTCAGCATCATTCATGACTATTCAGATACTGAAGCAGCCTATGTCCAAATGCAGCAAAACCTGGACAATATCCTGACAAGTGGCAAGTAAGAATCACGCCACACAAGAGTCCGGCAATGACCATCTCCAACAGGAGAGAATCCAACCATTGCACTTGATGTTCAATGGCATTACCATCACTGAATCCCCCATTATTAACTTCCTGGGGTTACCATTGACCAGAACTGGACTAGCCATATAAATACTGTAGCTACAAGAGCAGGTTCAAGCCTAGGAATAGTGCAACGAGTAACCCACCTCCTGATTTCCCCAAAGCCTGTCCACCATCTACAAGGCACAGGTCAGGAGAGTGTGATGTAATACTCCCCACTTGGCTGGATGAGTGCAGCTCCCGCAACACTCGAGGAGCTTGACATCGTCCAGGACAAAGCAGCCCACTTGATTGGCACCACATCCATAAACATGCACTCCACCACCAACGCACAGTAGCAGCAGTGTGTATCATCTACAAGATGCACTGCAGAAATTCACCAAGGCTTCTTTGACAGCACCTTCCAAATGCCATGACCACTAACATCCAGAAGAACAAGGGGCAGCAGATAAATGGGAACACCACTATCTGGAAGTTCCCCTCCAAGTCATTCACATCCTGACCGTTCCTTCACAGTTGCTGGGCTCCTGAAACTCCCTTGCTAACAGCACTGTGGGTGTACCCACACCACATGGACTGCAGCAAAGAAGGCACCACTAACTTCCCAAAGGCGACTAGGGATGGGCAATAAATGCTGGCCCAGCCAACGAAGCCCACGTCCCATGAATGAATAAAAAAAAATTGTGACTTTGATAAAAGCTGTTTTCATATTGTGGCAGAGGTGGAAAGCAGATTGGAGGGATTCAAACACGGAGTTCTGGGAAAGATGGGCATGGATTTGGGGGAGGGGGCAACAATGCATTCAAGGACTTAGTAGAGGAAAGGTAGGTTGGTGAGGGGCAGTAGTTTGCAAAGATAGTGGGGGAGGGGGTGGAGGGATTCTTTTGAGGTGAGGGGTGATGGTGGCAGATTTAAAGCAGGCAGGGACAACACTTGATGAGGGAGAACTATTAACAATACTTGATAACATGGAGACCAGGAGAGGAAGTTGAGTTGTTAGCGGTTTTGAGAGAATAAATTTGAGGGAGCAAGAAGTGAGTTTCGTGGTCAAGATTAACTTGGAAATGGCATGAGGGAGATGGAAAGAAACTAGACAAAGATACAAGTTCAAGGCTAGGGTAATGGAGAACTTCAGATGAAGTTTGGCTTAGTGGGCTAGTGGAAAGGAGGGATGTAGCGGAAGCAGCTGATTGGATGGCCTTTACCTTTGACAAAGAAGCCCATGAAATCCTCTCAGTTATTGTTGGAGGTGAGGGTGGAAGAGATAGGGGAAAGGATTTAAGAAGATGGGTTGCAGTAGAGAAAAGAATTTATAGGTTAGATAAGTTCATAAGAAATAGAATGGACCATTTGGCCTTTCGAATCTGCTCTGCCATTCAATAAGGTCATGGTTGATTTGATGTGGCCTCAGCTCCACTTTCCTGCTAATAACCCTGAACTCCTTTATAGATCAAAAACCTGTCTAACTCAACCATGAATATATTCAATGACCCAGCCTCCACTGCTCTCTGGGGTACATTGTTCCAAAGATAATGACCCTTAACTGGGAGACTCCTTATTTTTAAACTGTGCCCCATAGCTCTGATTCCCCCACGAGGGGAAGCGTTCTTTAAGAATCCATCAAACCTTGTCAGAACCTTGTACATTTCTCATTTCTTCTAGACTCCTATGAGAAAAGGCCCAACCTGCTCAACCTTTCCTCATAAGACAGCCCTTTCATCCCAGGAATCAACAAGTGAACATTTTCTAACCTACCTCCATGCAAGTGTGTCATATCATGTGTGCTCTGCTCAAAGGCAGGTCCTTGGCTCCTTGCCTGCTGATGCTTTGTCCTGAACAATTTTTTTAGCAGTTTTTGTCTTTGGTGGCTTGCCATTGCCTTCCACTTTAATGCAATTGTGCCTCTGTTAATAAAGAGACCAAAACCATACTCTAGATGGTCTTACGACTACCCTGTACAGTTGCAACAAGACTACCTTACTTTTATACTCCATTCCTCTTGCAATAAAGGCCTTCCTAATTACTTGCTGTTCCTGCATGCTAACTTTTTTCATGATTCATGTACAAGGGGACACAGTTCCCTCAGAAGCATTCTCAGTCTTTACATTTAAATAATAGTCATAGAGTCATGTCCATTGCAGAAGGAGGCCATTCACTCCATTATATTAATGCCGACTTCCCATGGAGCAACTCAGTCAGCCCCGCTCCATAGCTCGCTCCCTGTAGCCCTGCAATTTTATTTCTTTCAAGTGCCCATTCAATTTCCTTTTGAATCATTGATTGTTTTCACTTTCACACCTTCATGGGCAGTGAGTTACAGCCATTAACATTCACTGTGTGAGAAAGCTCTTCCTCACATTCCCCTTGAATCTCTTGCCCGAAATCTTAAATCTGTGTCCCCTAACCCTTGTACCATCAGCTAATGGGAAGAGTTGTCCCGTGTCTACCTTTTCTAAACCTGTCATAATCTTGTATACCTCAATAAAATTTCCCTCTATCTCCTTAGTACCATGGTGGAACAGCTATAGCTTCTTCAGTCTAATCTTGTAACTAAAGCCCCTTATCCCTGGAACCAATCTGATAAATCTCCTCTGGACACGTTTCCTAAAGTGCTATGACCAGAACTGGACGCAATATTCTGATTGTGGCACAAGCAAAGCTTAATTAAGATTAAGCATAACTTCCCTGCTTTTGTACTCAATGGCTCTAATTATAAAGCCCAAGATCCCATTTTATTTGCTACCCACCCTCTCAGTATGTCCTGCTATCTTCAATGATCAGTGCACATGCACCTCTCGGCCTTTGTAACTTTTGTAACTTTGTTATTATGTTGTCTCTCCTCATCCGTTTTGCCAAAACTCATCACCACACTTCTCTGTATTAAATTCCATCTGCCACTTTTCTGCCCATTCTGCTAGCCTATCTCCTATTGCAGGCAATTCATATCATCCTCATTGTTTAGCACTCCTCCAAGTTTGGTATCATTGGCAAATTTTGAAATTTTACTCTGTACTCCAAGATCAAAGTCATTTAAATATAGCAAAAAAAACCACTTGGGAACATCACTGCTTACCATTCTCCAGCTCAAAAAGCAAGCATCTACTATGGCACTCTGCTTTCTGTCCTTAATCCCTTTTCTTTAATCCAGTCGCATGGTCTTCCAATAATTCCATAAGCCTCATTTTGTTAATCATTCTTTTATGTGGTACCTTGCCAAATGCCTTCCTAAAATCCATATAGGCAACATCCACTGCATGTCATTCTTCAATCTTCTCTGTTACTTAATCAAAACAATTCACTTAGATTAGTCAAGCACAATCTGTCTTTTACAAATCTCTGCTGGCTTTCTTTACTGAAGACGTCAATGTATAAGTCGACCTTTGAAGTTTTGAAAAATCCTTCTAAAATTGGGCGTCGGCTTGTACACAATGTATAAAAGTGAACCACCGGTGTGGCTGGTCACCATTTTGAAATGTCATTATTATCCATTGCAAAGAGTAGACTTGTCTTAAATTCACATGCATTTTAATAACACAGCCAGCAACACCGTTCCTGTGAAGCGCAACACAAGCTGGAAGAACAGCACTTCGATTTCTGATTAATTATTTTACAGTTTTCTGGACTCAACTTTGAGTTTAATGACTCAGACCATGACCTCCATTTTGTCTTTTTTTTTCCCCAAGTGCCAATCTGCATCTTGCTTTTACTTTCAGAGTGAGCTGACCTTTATTCTGTTATTAATAGCTATTCTGAACCAAAGCTTTTCTTTACTACAACTATTACCAGTCCCTTTGCCTGTTGCCCCATGATATCTTTGGTATTTCACCTCCCCTACCCTCTAACCCGTCCCTGGCTTTCCTTTTCGTCCATCTGACCTTCCCTCCTTTCTCAGCTGCATGAAACATTTCTACTTCTCTGCAGTTCCAAAGAAATGTTGGATTTGAAAAGTTAACTCTGTCTCTCTTTCCACAAATGTTGCCAGACCTGTTGGGTTTTTGCAGCACTTTTTGTTTTTATTTTATGCCTCCTTTCCAGTTGGGCTGAGAACATACTGGTCAAGGAAGTTCTCCTGAACACAGATTAGATTTTGATCCAATAATGTCTTCCCTAATTACTACCACTTAATATTTCTCCCCCTCCCCCCACTTTACCCTTTACTCTCACGCTTCGCCAATCAATATTTTGGGAATTAAAGACTCCCAGTGTCACCGCTTTATGGTTTTTATACCTCTCTGTGATTTCCTTGCAGATTTGTTCTTCTTTGTGTTTCTGCTTCATTGTTTGGTCGCCTGTTGAATACCTCAAAGTAGCATGATTGACTTTTCTGCTTCTCAACTCTAACCAAATTAACTCAGTCCTTGTCTTCTCAAGGCAGTCCTCTCTTTCGAATACTAATAATTCCAATTCCAATAATGTCTTCCCTAATTACTACCACTTAATATACATGGATATAAAGTTATTAAGTGCCCAGTCCTCACCATTTTAAGCCAGTTTCTATTATTGCCACTACACCCACCATATTCCCACACTGCTACTTGTGCACCTTATTCGCCACACTTTCTACGTTTACGTACATGCATTGCACCCCTGCCTTTGCATTCCTTGTAGTCCTCCTTAGTCTGCTCCTATCTAATATGGTGCTATTTCCTTGCTATTGTAGGTAATGGTGGAGAAGTCATTAGTCTGAGATTATTCTTGTTCCAGAGTACCCTGGAAGAATAAAAGTCGAAGCAGTAATGCTTGAGTTGGAGCAGCCTGTTTCGGCAGTAAATGGCCAAGCCAGTGATGTGCCAGGTGCACTCCAGTCTGCAGCCCATGAAACATGGGTGTAGACTGTAGATTGATGAACAAGCTGCCATTTAACGTTCAAAACAATGGTTTGGTGAAACCAAAAGCACACAATATTTTGGATCAAAATCTAATTTTGCCTGAAATTAATTTAACTTCATGGACATAAAAATCAATCAGTATTGTAATTTACTCATTATATAAGGATGCAGTCTTGCTGAAAAAGTAGCAGGCTTTCTATTATTGCCTACTAGCACACAATGTAGTGGTGTAAATCAAATTAAAATATTGTATCAAGTTCTTTGTGCATCATAGCATTTTGACAAATGTTGCATGTTGCTCTTCTGTCCCCAACAAATGGTGTTAATAATTGACCATAGCAACAAATTCTACTGCTTGGTTAATATTGCACAGTACAAAAGATTATTAAGCTTCGAAAGAATGTTGTTGAATTAGTTTTCTTAATATGTATGATTTAAATTTTGAAGCTCTGCATCGACCTCAAGAAACGCCTAGCAAAAATAAGCACTTGAGCATTTAAAACAATGGAGGTGTGCAACTAATGCTTCTGCTGCTTTATGTCACATTTGTTTTATTGATTTTGAAATGCTGATAATGGAGAAAATACTATGCAGCATTCCAAATTGCAATTTGAATTTTAAAAACAATCCCTGCAATTTAATTTAAGCAACATGATTCCCTACAGCATATGGAATCAAAGAACTACAATCAAGTTAGAGGGAGCACAGCTGCATTAAGTTTCAGGGGAGTAAGGCATGGTTGGATGGCCTCCACTTTAATGCCAGGAGCATTGCAAGTAAAACGGATGAGTTAAGGGTGAGGAAATTGTGATATAGTAGCCATCACAGAGATGTGGTTGAGGGAGGGGCAGGATTGTCAGCTTAACATTCCGGGATATAGAATCTTCAGGGGAGGGGGTAAAAAAGGAGGATGCATTGCATTATTAGTTAAGGAGTCAGTTAAGGAGAGATGATATCTTGGAGGTGGCATCGAATGAAGTTTTGTGGGTAGAGCTTAGGAATAAAACAGGGGCAGCCACATTGTTAGGTGTTTATTATAGACCCCCAGATAGCAGGAAATTGTAGAGCAAATATGTGCACAATTTGCGGAGGTGTGTAAAAACAGTAGCAATCAGGGGAGTAATATAATTATATTAGGTGATTTCAACTTTCCCAACATTAATTGGGATAGACATAGTGTTCAGGACTTGGATGGAATAGATTTATTGAAATGTGTACAAGAGAACTTTTTAGGTCAACATGTAGAGGGTCCAACAAGGGACAGCGCAGTGCTGGACCTAATTCTGGGGAATGAAGCTGGACAGGTGGCTGAGGTGGTGGTGGTGGGCAAGCATTTTAGTGATAGTGACCACAACATGGTACAATTTAAGCTTGTTATAGACAAGTTGCAAAAAAATGTTTTGGATTGGGGGAGAGTGGATTTTAGTAAAATGAGGCAGGATCTGGCCAAGGTAGACTGGGAACAGCTACTTGTGGGGAAATCTACGGAGGAGCAGTGGGGGGTGCTCAAAAAGGAAATGGGGAGGGTACAGGCTCAACATGTTCCCTCTAGGGTGATAGGAAAGAGTAACAAGCCCAGAGAACCAGAGATATTCAGGACACGATGAGAGGGAAAAGAGAAGCTTTTAGCAGGTACAAGGGGAGCAAATCAGTGGAGGCATTAATGGAGTACAGAAAGTGCAGGGTGGAGCTTAAGAAAGCAATTAGGAGAGCAAAGAGGGGATATGAGAAATTTTTGACCCCCCAACATTTTAACTCTTTCTCGACAGGCTATGAGAGAAAAACACTTGTGTTGTTCAAGACCTTGTACCTGTTTGCATCTCTAGGTTTCAATCTCTGCATATCTGTTTCAACTTTTCTTATGATTCCGTGCTCTGACTTTTTTCCCCCTTCCTCAGCTCCAACTAGGCAATCCTAAATGCTGTTTCATAGGTCTTGCATTGTGTTGAATCTTGGCTTATTGCAGTCACCCATTCTAACATTCTTACCTGTGTTTTCAAAACTATGGAACACCTTACCTCCCCCAAGCTCCTATAATTTAGTTTTTGATGTTCAAGGTTTTAACACCACATCATTACATTCTAATTGACCGTGGACAGGATATTGAGGCCGGCGAGCGGGGTGTGGTGGGCGGGGCCTGCTTGCCAATGCGTAAAATGACACGAGATGATGTCAGGTGGAACTCCCGATGTCACCCCGCGTCATTTCAATTTTCAGGTCGGCGGCGGGGTGGGGGGAGCTGTGCATCTGCCGACCTGCCAACGGCCAATTCAGGCCATTTTAAAAGAAATTGAACTCGTTAAAGGACCTGCCCATCCAACCTTAAGGTTGGCGGGCAGGCCGGGAGCCCTAGCAGGCTTCAGAAAAAGCATGACAGGCCGGATGAGGTTTCATGTCAGTTTTTAAAATTTAATAAAAGTTTAAGTAAAGGTGGTGGACATGTCCCAACTCATGTGACAGTGTCCCATGAGGGGATGTGTCAGGGAAATTTTATTTTTCTATATTTAACATTTTTGAATTTGGCATCGATCTCCCTGAGGCAGCACTTAGCCTCAGGGAGATGAGTGCACTCTTTTGTGCACGTGCGGGAAAGAGTGCGCTCTCGGCTTAGGGAATCCCCCCCACCCCAGCTGCACAGGGAGCACGTAGCACTTCCTGGTGGAAATCACGCTGGGCTGGCCTTAATTGGCCCGCCCATGTGAAATGGCAGCGCACCCCCAGTCCGGGGTGCCGATTTAAGGCGCGCCTGCACGCCCTCGCTCCTGAACTCCATGAAAATTCTGCCCCATGTCTTTGTTTTACTCTTTGAGATCTTGCTCTTTCACTTTGGAATCTTGTTCTATCGGTCCTGGACCTTCATCTTGGTTTCTAATGAGCTTAGTATTTGTCTTATCAGTAGGATTTCAGAAAGGTATAATGGGAGCGGATTAACTGTTTGTGCTACGTCAATTTGGACTGCAAAAAGCAAGTAATATTGCAGTTTTGTTAGAGCTGTGTAAGTGCTTTTGTGAAGTGGTTACAGGCAATGATCCTCAAATTCTGTGGCAAGAATATGGATGCTGCCCAGGGTTTGTGGGCATCTTAATCTCAATATATAAGTACGTTTAATGTGCTATACAAGATGTGTTTAAAATATATGTAAACCGTAACAGTTTATTTGTCTAGCTAGCATTATCTGAAATGATGCCTCTGTTAACAAGGACATAGGTAATTAACTATCCATACCCAACAGCTCCTTTGGCTGCCTCTCGAAGCTTGTCTGGCAAAACCATTCACCGCACACCTGTCCCAAAATTCAAGTGTACAGAGGTATTATCATCACCACTCTCTTCATTTGGTCAGAATCATGGTTCTGTATAGAACGTGAGAGCTGGGGCTACCTTCAATCCATCATGAATATCAGATGAACTACATCACAAAACAATTAAGTCCTCAACACAGCCAATCTGTCCACCATTGAATGCATCTCTTAACAATGGCAGTTGTGCAAGACAGGGTATGTGTCATGCATGGAGGATTCAAGAATACCAAAAGCAATACTTTGTGGTGGAGTATGCTTGGCTTTTCTTTTTTCTTTCACGAGATGTGAGCATTTGTTACCCATTCCTAATTGCTCTTGTGAAGGTGGTGGTGAGCTGCGTTCTTGAAATGCTGCAGTCCATCTAGTGCTATTAGGAAGGGAGGTCCAGGTTTTTGACCCAGCAACATTGAAGGACCAGCAATATGGTTCCAAATCAGTATGGGGTGTGACTGGAGGGGAGTTAACAAATGGTGGCATTCATATGTGTCTGCTGCCCTTGTCCTCCTCAGGTGGGAGAGGTTGTGGGTTTGGAAGGTGCTGTCAGAGAAGCCTTTGCAAGTTGCTGCATCTTGTTTATGGTACACACTGCCTTTGTTGAAACCAGTACCTTCAGCTATTTCTTGTTATTACATGGAGTGAATCAAATTGGCTGAAAAACAGTGAGCATCTTGTAAATGAATGCTTCAAAGACCAACTCAAAAGATAGCTCCATCTGGCTAACATTGTCCAAAGAGTCTGATTTATTTTTATTATTTAGTTAGTTGCAGCAACATAGAAAAGGCCTTTCCAGATTGAGGGATTGATAATGAGCCAGGATTAGTCAACAACCTTAATTGATCTGCACATGATTTCGATATTGGGTTTGAGAAGGAGAAGGTTGAGTCATGAATCAAAATTTTAAATTCAAGTAAATTGAAGTTTGATGGGATGAGGCGGAAATTGACCACAGTTGACTGGTTAGAACTGTTCATGGATAAAGTTGCAGGAACATTGGAAGATGTTCAAAGAAATGTTTGATTTAACACAAGATCTATAGATACCATGACAGACCAAGAGCTCTACTTCTGTAACTAAAACAACCTTAGTCAATAAAGAAAGTGAGTAAAAGTAGTAGGAGATGAAATTGTTGATGCTCTGGTCATGATCTTCCGTGTGAAATGAATTGAGTTCAGTTTTTTGAGGCGATGACTAAAGTGGTAGATAAGAATGCCAATGGATGTTCATTTACGTGGACTTCCAGAAGGCATTTGACTAGATTGCATGCCAGTGACCATTAACCCATAGCATACAGGGCTATGGGCCAAGTGCTGGAAAAAGGGATTAGAATAGATAGGCGCTTGTTGATGGGCATGGACACGATGGGCCGAGGGGCCTGTTTCTGTGTTATATGACTGTATGACTCTGTTAACAAAAATAAGAGCACATGGATTTGGAGGTAACCTGTTAGTGTGCGAAGAATTTATTAAGATATCAGACAGAGTTTGGATAAAAGGCATGTATTCAACTTGGCCGTGATGAGGACTATCAACATCCTTGGGGTTACCATTGACCAGAAACTGAACTGGACCAGCCATTATAAATACTGTGATTGCAAGAGCAGGTCAGAGGCTGGGAATTCTGTTTTGAGTAACTCATTACTGACTCCCCAAAGTCTGTCCACCATCTACGAGGCACAAATCAGGACTGTGATGGGATACTCTGCACTTGCCTGAGTGAGTGTAGCTCCAACAACACTCAAGAAGCTTGACACCATCAAGGACAAAGAAGCCTGCTTGATTGGCACCCCATCCACCGCTTTAAACATTCACTCCCTCCACCACTGATTCACAATGGCAGCGGTGTGTACCATCTACAAGCTGCACTTCAGCAACTCACCAAGGCTCCTTCAATAGCACCTTCCAAACCAATGACTTAACCATCTAAAAGTACAAGGGCAGCAAATGCATGGGAACACCACCACCTGCAAGTTCCCCTCTAATTCCCCCACCATCCTGACTTGGAACTATATCACCATTCCTTCACTGTCACTGGGTCAAAATCCTGCAACTCCCTTCCTAATAGCACTATGGGTATACCTTCACCATGTGAACTGCTGCAGTTCAAGAAGGTGGCTCACCACCACCTCAGGAGCAATAAATGATGGCTTAGCCAGTGACCCCCACATCCTGTGATAAGAATCCCCAATTGATTTTTACTGGAACCTCAGCATTTCACTATATTTATCAGTGATACAGAAAAAGGAATAAAATCATAGAATGATTACAGCAGAGGACAACGCCATTCATCCCATCGTGCCCATGTCAACAATTTGCAAGAGCATCCCTAGTTCCACACACCCCTTTCCCTATAGCTCTGTGGTATTTTTCTTCTTCAAATGCTGGTTCAATTTCCTTTTGAAAGCCACAATTGAATATGTCTCCACTACATTCTTGGGCAGGGAATTCCAAATCCTAACCACTTGCAATGTAAAAGATTTTTTATTTGTGTTGCTTTTGGTTCTTTTGCTGTTCAAGTTTTTTGTTGTCCTCTAGTTCTCGACCTTTTGCCCTCATGATTTTGAATGCCTTAAACATAACTTCTCTCAACCTTCTTTGAGGAGAATAATCCAATCTTTCTATGTAATTGAAGTTCCTCATGCCTGGAGCCATTCTCATGAATCTTTTATGCACCCTCTCTAAAACCTTTACATCCTCCCTCAAGTGCTGCTCTGAACTTGTTTGCTTTTGTGCTCCAGCAGCAAATAGGGCCATAGTACAAAAAAAAAATTAAAAATGTTAAAAGGAAAAATCTAAAAGCACTGTATCCAAATGCATGGAGCATTCGCAATAAAGTAGATGAATTAACAGTGCAAATAGATGTCAATGGGTACGATACGATTGCACTTACCAAGACATGGCTGCAGGGTGACAAAGGCTAGAAGGGTACTCAATATTTAGGAAGGACAGGCAGAAAGGAAAAGGTGGTGGCGTGGTGTTAGTTAAGGACGAAATCAGTACGATAGTGAGAAAAGATATTAGCTCAGAAAATCTAGTAGTATCAGTCTGGATGGACCTAAGAAACGCCAAAGGGGGGAAACATTTTTGGGAGTTGTCTATAGGCCTCCAAACAGTAGTGATAAGGTAGGGGATGGCATTAAACAGGAAATTAGGGATGCATGTAACAAGGATGCTACTGTAATCATGGGTGACTTTAATCTACATATAGACTGGATAAACCTAACTAGCAATAACACTGTGGCGGATGAATTCATGGAGTGTGTACGAGATGGTTTTTTAGACCAGCATATTGAGGAACCAACTTCGGAACAGGCTATTCTAAATTTGGTATTGTGCAGTAAGAAGGGTTTAATTAATCATCTTGTTGTGCGGGGTCCTTTAGGGAACAGTGACCATAACATGTTAAAATTCTTTATTAGGATGGAAAGTGAAGTAGCCCAACCTGAAACTAGAGTCCTAAATCTTAAAGGAAACTACGAAGGTGTAAGGCTAAGATAGATTGGAGAACTTCATCAAAAGGCTAGACAATGGCTAATATTTAAAGAATGAATGCATGAATTGCAACAGTTGTACATTCCTTTCTGGCGCAAAAACATAGATAAAGTGGCCTAACCATGAATAACAAATGAAATTAAGGATATTATTAGATCCAAAGGGGAGTCATATAAAGCTGCTAGAAAGAGTAACAAGCCTGAGGATTGGGAGCATTTTAGAATTCAGCAAAGGAGTGCCAAGAGATTGAGGGGAAAAATAGAGTATGAGAGTAAATTTGCAAGGTACATAAAAGCAGACTGTAAAAGCTTCTATATATAAAAAGAAAAAGATTATTGAAGAAAAATGTAGGTCCCTTATGGTCTGAAACGGGAGAACTTATGATGGAGAACAAGGAAATGGTAGAGCAATTAAACAACTGCTTTAGTTCTGTCTTCATGGAGGAAGACGCAAATAACTTCTCAGAAATACTAGGGAACCAAGGGCATAGTGAGGAGGAATTGAAAGAAATTAGTATTACTAAAACAACTAGAGAAATTAGTGGGACTGAAAGCCAACAAATCTCCAGGGCCTGATAATCTACATCCCAGGGTACTAATGGAGGTGGCCGTGGAAATAGTGGATGCATTGTTGTCATCTTCCAAAATTATGTAGATAAAAGGATGTGATAACAGGAAACCTAGAAAATATCAATGGGAGTAGACGAAGTTAACATGGATTTATGATAGGGAAATCATGTTTGACAAACCTGCTGAAATTTTTTGAGAATGTAACTAGCAAAATAGATAAGGGAGAACCAGTGGATGTGGTGTATTTGGATTTTCAGAAAGCTTTTCATGAAGTCCCACATAAGTGGTTAGGGATTGGGGGTAACATATTGGCAAGGATTGAGAATGGTTAGTGGACAGGAAACAGAGTAGGAATAAATGGGTCTTTTTCGGAGTGGCAGGTGGGGACTAGTAGGGTACAGCAGGGATCAGTGCTTGGGCCCCAGCTATTCACAATCTATATCAATGGTTTGGATGAGGGAACCAAATGTAATATTTCCAAGTTTGCTGACGACATGAAACTTGGTGGGAATGTGGGCAATGAGGAGGGTGTTAAGAGGCTTCAGGGTGATTTGGGCAGATTGAGTGAGTGGGCAAATACATTGCAGATGCAGGAAAAATGGATAAGTGTGAAACTATCCACTTCAGTAGGAAAAACAGAATGGCAGAGCATTATTTCAATGGTGATATATTGGGAAATGTTGATATGCAAAGGGACCTGGGTGTCCTTGTACCCCAATCACTGAAAGCAAGCATTAAAGAAGGCAAATAGTATGTTGGCCTTAATTGTGAGAGGACTTGAATACAGGAGCAAGGATGTCTTACTGCAGCTGTACAGGGCCTTGGTGAGACCACATCTGGAGTATTGTACGCAGTTTTGGTCTCCTTACCTAAGAAAGGATATACTTGCCATAGAGGGAGTTCAGCAAAGGTTTACCAGACTGATTCCTGGGATGGCAGGATTATTGTATGAGGAGCATGTATTCACTGGATTTTAGAAGAGTGAGAGGGGATCTCATTGAAACATAAAATTCTGACAGGGATGGACTGGAGGGTCTAGAACAATGGGTCATAGTCTTAGGATATGAGGTGGATCATTTAGGACTGAGATGAGGAGAAACTTCTTCACTCAGAGGGTGGTGAACCTATGGAATTCTCTACCACAGAAGGCTATGGAGGCCTAGTCATTGAATATATTTAATAAGGAAATAGATTTCTGCTCTCTAAAGGTGTCAAAGGGTATGGCGAGAGCGCAGGAGTATGGCATTGAGGTTGAGGATCAGCCATGATATTGAATGGCAGAGTGGGCTTGAAGGGCTGAATGACCTACTCCTATTTTTTTTGTTTCCATTTATAAAGCCCTGGATCTTGTATTTGTTTTAAGCACTGTCTCAACTTAAGCTGTCACCTTCAGTAATTTGTGTACATATGTCCACAGGTCCCTCTGTCCCCGATATCTCCTTTAGAATTTTAACCTTTATTTTGCATTCTTTCAATTATTGTCTCCATATTGTTTCCATTCTTCCTTCCAAAATTAATCACTTCACACTTCGCTTTACACTTCACCACGCTACTAACCAAAGTATTCCAGTGCAGCTACAACAGTGCCATCTACCTGACAATGTTGGTAAGTGCCCAGGTATATTCTGTCCACAAAAAGAAAGAAAAATCCATTCGTTGCCCCATCAGTCTTCTCTTGATCATCAGCAGACAGAAGTCATTGATACATATTGAGTAGCACTTCAATAGCCATAACCTCACTGATGTTCAGCTTGGGAAGCCCTTAGTGCAACTTAGCTCCTAGTCTTGATCCAAGCATGGGCAAAACAACTGAACTCGAGAGGTGAAGTGAGCGTGACTGCCCTTGATATCAAGGCATGATTTGACTGAATGTGACAATAAGTGCCCTAGTAAAATTGAAGCCAGTGGGAATCTGGAGGTTGGGGGGAGACTCCTCGCTAGTTGGAGTCATGCCATGAAGGAAGATGGCTCCAGTTGTTGAAGATCAAGCATCTCGGCCCTAGGAATTCCTTGGGGAAGTTGCTTCATCAATGACTGTCACAGTGTTAGAAGTGTTGATTGCACAATATTCAGTACCATTTGTGACTTCTCAGGTACTGAAGCATTCTGTGTCCATTTTCAGCAAGGCTTGGGCTGATAAGTGCCAAGTAATATTTGCACCACACAAATGCTAGGCATTACCATCTCCAACAAGAGACAATCTAACTATCTTCCCTTGATATTCAACAACATTAAGTTCATTGCCATCAATATTCTTGGGAGTTGCTATTGACCAGAAACTTAACAGGTACAGTCATACAATGGAGGCTGGGAATTATGTGGTGAGTAACTCACCTCCTGACTCCCTAAAGCCAGTCTACCATTCCCAAGGCACGAATCAGGAATGTGGCAGAATGCTACCCACTTGCCTGGATGAGTGCAGCTCCAACAACACCCATCGAGCAGCCTGCTTCATCGGCACGCCATTCATCATCTTAAACATTTGCTCCCTCCACCACTGGTAGTGTGTACTACATAGATGATGTTCTGCTGGGCTTGCCAAGGCTCCTTTGACAGCATCCTCCAAACGTGCAAGGGCTATTACTTATAAGGACAAAGGCAGCAGGCACATGAGAACACCTATTGCAAGTTCCCCTTCAAGCCACACATCATCCTACTTCCTTCACTGTGGTTGGGACAAAAACCTGGAACTCCCTTCATAACAGCACTGTGGCGGTACCTACAGCAGGTGGACTGCAGTGGTTAAAGAAGGTAGATCACCATCAATTAAGTATGGACAACAAATGCTGGCTTTGCCACTGATGCTTTCATCACATGGAAGATTAAGAAAGAACTTACAGTTTTTATCTATTATAACGTTTGTGTAAATCTCCAAAACAGTCTTCAATGGATCAAGTCAGATTACAATATAAAATACCAGACATGGAGTAAAAGGTTTGAGGCAGCCTCAGGTGAAAAAACGCACACTTGGTTTAATGAAGATCTCTTTACCCAGCAAGCATAGCAGCAGAGAACTTCCCCTGTATCTGGGATTGAATGCTTGCATGATTCTATCACAGTAATGGCAGGGTTTCTTTGCCACTGTCCTTACTGGATAAAATGACCTCCATGATGCAAGTTGGGAATTGTCCATTGGGGAGGATGGAGTCATGAATCTGGTAGGACTGTGCTGAAATTGTGGGTGGGCGCTTTAATTGTGGAGTTGTTTAATTGGGGAAGAGACATGCTGTGGGACAGAATAGACACTGGCAGCTTGATAGGGGAGAGGTGGCGAGAATGGTTTCCTCTCTTTTTGTTTTCCTACTTATTCCTCAAAACAGCTACTGATGAAAAACCACAAACTACCAATGTCAGAAAACCCATCTCTAGGAAATCCAATAACTTTTATAGAAGCTATGTCACACAATCGCAGAATGTTATGGCATAGAAGGAGGCCATTCGGCCCATTGTGTCTGCACCAGCTCTACAAATGAGCATTATGACTTGGTGCCATTCTCCTGCCTTTTCTCCATACCCTTGCATGTTTTTCTATTCAAGTAATCACCAAATGCCCTTTTGAATGCCTCAATTGAACCTGCTTCCACCACACTTCCAAGCAGTGCATTCCAGACCTGAACCACTTGCTGTGTGAAAGTTTTTTTTCTTGCATCACATTTGCTGCTTTTGCGAATTACTTTAAACCTGTGCCCTCTCATTCTCAATTCGTTCATGAGCAGCAACTGTTTCTCCCTATCTACTCTATCCAGCCCCTTCTTGATGTTGGACACCTCTATCAAATCCCCTCTTAGCCTTCTCCTCTCAAAGGGGGACAGTCCCAACATTGCTTTCCAGTTTATCTTCATTACTGAAGTTTTCCCTGGAATCATTCTTGTAAACCTCTTCGGCACTCTCTCCAATGCATTCACATCCTTCCTATAGTGTGGTACCCAGAACTGTACGCACTACTCCAGCTGAGGTCTAATTTGTATAAGCTGAGCATAATCTCCCTGATCTTGTACACTGTCCCTGTTAATGAAGCCCAATATACTGTATGCTTTATTAACTGTTCTGCCACCTTCAATGATCTTTGCACATACACAAAGGTCCCTCTGCTCCTGCACCACCTCAAGAATTGTACCCCCTATTTTATATTGTCTGTCCATGTTCTTCCTACCAAAATGCATCACCTCACACTTCATTGCATTGAACTTCATCTGCCACCTATCTGCCCACTCCACCAACTTTTCTATGTCCTTTGGAAGTTCTATATTGTCCTCCTCACAGTTTAGTGCTTCCAAGCTTTGTATCATCCACAAACTTAAAATTGTCCCCTGCACACCAAGATCGAGATCATCACTATATATCAGGAAAAACAAGGGCCCTTGGGGAACTCCACTACAAAACTTCCTCCAGCCTGAAAAATATCCATTGACCATTGCTCCCTATTTCCTATTACTCAACCAATTTTGTATCCACATTGCTGCTGTCTCATTTATTCCATGTGACCCACCATACATAAAGGAATGCTTTCTACTCCACGCACGTTAGGTACTAACATCCCCCCAGTCCTCACCACTTCAGACATCTGCAGCACATGAAGGGAGCAGACTGTGAAAAGAAATCTGTGGAATATGAATTCCACCCCTGCTGCTGCCCAATTTGAGTGTGATCTGTCAGGTACTCTGGCCTTACAGCAGCCACCTTGCCTTGTGTAGGCTGCCAACATAGATCCAGGGATCAGGACATAGCCATCACACAGTCCTTTCTATAGTGGGAGCAATGTACTAGGAAAGCCAACAATAGAAGATGAAGTGAAATTACGTCTATCTTGCAGCGCTCCCGATGGAGGCCAGGAAAAGGCAATGAAAAGAAGGAATACTGCAGGAGATGCAACCAATCCTGAAACATCTGTCTCATCTGATGTATTCCACATACAGTGACCATTTTGAAAATAAGGACACACAATAAAAGATCAAGTCCATTGGGTGTCTCAAATTTATAAGTTTCACTGTTCTTTATGCCTCCCTTAAAGGAACACAAGATTATCACAACTCACAGGGCTTTGTTCCAAACAAATTATACCAGGCAGACATAAAATATGGGAGTGGTGGAACTGCAGGGGCAATTCTATAGCTTCAGAAACCAGGTTCTCGGTTGTGAGTGCAGCAATTTAGAACTGCAAGTTAAGTGTCTTCTGCAACTATGCTGACACAAACTTAAACAAATACTGACTTCAGTCCAAATATTCTTCACTTAGAACATAACCAGTAAGCTAAAAGAAAAAGTGACAGCATTTATTTTTATCAGTATTGACATTGCAGCCCAAAATCTGCAATCATTTTAACAGATTGCAGTGGAAAGGCTGGTCAGGCTTTAGATATGCCAGGTCATTGCCTTGCATAGGAGCTTCATCTGGCTCCTGTTGGCAAAGGTTATGCATAGAACCATAGAACACTACAGCACAGAATACAGGCTGTGTCGAAATATTATTCCGCTAGTCCCATTGACCTGCACCTAGTCCATAACCCTCCAGACCTCTCCCATCCATGTATCTATCCAATTTATAATTAAAACTTAAGAGTGAGCCCACATTTACCACGTCAGATGGTAGCTCGTTCCACCCTCTCACCACTAAAGCCATGTCCTCTCGTGTTTATCTCTCCTAATCTAAGTGGAAAGAGCCTACTCTGTCTATACCCCTCATAATTTTGTAAACTTCTATCAAATCTCTCCTCATTCTTCTACGCTGCAAGGAATAAAGTCCTAACCTGTTTAATCTTTCCCTGTAACTCAACTCCTTAAGACCCGGCAACATCCTAGTAAATCTTCTCTGCACTCTCTCAATCTTACTGATATCCTTCTTGTAGTTAGACGAACAGAGCTGCACACAATACTCCAAAGTTGGCCTCACCAACGTCTTATACAACCTCACCATAACATCCCAACTCCTATATTCAATACTTTGATTTATGAAGGCCAGTATGCCAAAAGCTTTCTTTACAACCTTGTCTACCTGTGACACCACTTTCAGGGAATTATGTATCTGAACTCCCAGATCCCTTTGTTCCTCTGCACTCCTCAGTGCCCTACCATTTACTGTGTATATCCTACCTTGGTTTGACCTTCCAAAATGTAACACCTCACGCTTTTCCGCATTAAATTCCATCTGCCGTTTTCTGGCCCATTTTTCCAGTTGGTCCAGATCTCTCTGCAAGCTTTGAAAGCCTTCCTTGCTGTCCACAATCTTAGTGTCATCTGCAAACTTGCTGATCCAATTCACCACATTATCATCCAAATCATTGATATAGACAACAAACAACAATGGTCATTGGTGTCGTAGGTAATGGAGCAGGAGTTTCAAGTGTTTCCACCTGATAGTTTTGAGGATCAGTTTTAAAGTCCAGTCCAGGAACATTGCCTCAACCTTCAAGAAGGTAATATTTGATATTTTTCTGGCCCTTTTTAAAGGAGTCAATTGTGCATTAGTAA
Organism: Carcharodon carcharias; assembly: GCF_017639515.1. Taxonomy (NCBI): domain Eukaryota; kingdom Metazoa; phylum Chordata; class Chondrichthyes; order Lamniformes; family Lamnidae; genus Carcharodon; species Carcharodon carcharias. The sequence goes on along the minus strand of NC_054472.1, from coordinate 42,735,957 downwards.
GATACCATTGTTCAGCCTATTAACCGCCTTGATTGCTCTGGAGGCTACAGAAAATAAAAAACAATGTCCAGTCAAGCAGTGCAGGATAAAAATGTGTGAGTAAAACAATTTTTAAAAACATCGTTCAAAACTGGGAGGAGACTTCGGGATATAAACTGGAGGAAAGAACAAGCAGGTTTGGGGCTATATTAGGGATGGGCAATAAGTGCTGGCCTAGCCAGCAACGCCCACATCCTGTGAAAGAACCAAAAAAACTGGCAGGAGAGGGTGAGAGTTCAGAGGAGACTTTGGGGCTATAAACTGGCAGGAAAGAGCAAGGGAGAGCTCTGAGGGGACTTCGGGGTTAGGTATTACACAGTCTTGTGGGTCCAGAGCCCCATTCGAGGACAATAATTGAGGTGTGATATCACAGGGAAGTTGTTGAATTTAATTGGCAGGTGATTATTGCTGCTTAGGGAGTCGAAACACTTAACAGATTAAAAATAATAAAAATATTAAGTGTTAATAAGTAACAAATGCAGCTGGTGAATCTTTTTTGTTTTTAAGTAAGGTTTATTACAACTAAAGTTAAGTATCAGTAGGATTTATTGATATTAGTAAGATTTATTAATAGCAGTACTGTTTATTAGTATTGGTAAGGTTTATTAGCAGCAGCAAGATTAACTAATAAATAGGGAGATGGCAGGGCTTCTCTGACCTCTAGAGTACGCATCCTGTGCTATGTGGGAATTCCTGTGCCCTGGGTATCAGTTGCAGCAGCTTGAGCTCTGGGTTTCAGAACCTGGGTCGCAGCTGGTATCACAGCAGTGCATCCTTGAGGTTGAGGGCTTCGTGGATAACATGTTTATAGATGTGGTCACCTCGTAGCTTGAGTATACAGAGAACAATGAAATGGGTGACCACCAGGTGCTAAAGTAGCGACAGGTAGGTGGTGCAGGAGTCCCCTGACTGCATCCCACTCTCCAATCAGTTCTGAATACTGATGAGAGTGATGGCTCATCTGGAGAGTGGAACCAGAGCCAACTGTGGCTTGGTTATATGGGAAAGATACAAGAATGACTGGAATAGCAATAGTGATAGGTGATTCAATAGTTAGGGGAATAGACATATTTCTGCAACCACAGCTGTGAACCCAGATTGATGTGTTGCCTCCCTGGTGCTAGGGTCAAGGATGTTGTCAAGTGGCTACAGAGCATTCTGAGGGGGAAGCAAAAACAACCATCATGGTCCATATTAGTACAAATGACATAGGCAGAAAGAGTGATGAAGACCTGCAGCCAGAATTTAGGGTGCTAGGTAGGAAATTAGTAAAAAGGACCTCAAGAAGTCATAATCTCCAGATTACTCCCAGTACTGCGCACGTGTGAATATAAAAGTAGGATAAAGCCAATGAGTGCATGGCTGGAAAGCTGGTGCTGAAGGAGGGAGGACTTTAGATTCCTGGGATATTGGGACCAGCTCTCGGGGAGACAGGACCTGTACAGGCCAGGCGGTTTGCTCCTAAATAGAGCCGGGACTGAGTTGATTAGCTGGTGCTACTGGGAATGGTTTAAATTAAATTGGCAGGGGTGTGGGAACCAGGAGATAATAACGAAGAGGAATACCAAGGTGCACATAATACTGAGTGAGAGAGATAGCATAAGAATAAAGAATAGTAAGTTATTAGGTTGGGCCAGAGTAAGGGAGAAAGTAATAAAGTCTAAATCAGGGTTACTGTGCAAGTGTGTGAATGCACGGAGTTGGTAAATAAGATCGGTGAGTTACAGGCACAGATTGCCATGTGATTTTGTGGCTATGGTAGAGACCTGGATCAAGGCAAGGTAGAACTCTGTGTCAAATATCCCTGGGTACAATATGTTCAGGAAAGGAAGAAAAGGCTAAGAGCTCTAGTGATAATTAAGGAGAGCATTGCAGTGCTTGAGAAATAGAATGCCCCAAAGAGGTCAAAGATGGAATCTTATTTGGCTAGAGCTAAGGAACATCAAAGGTTGCATTGCTCAGTGTTGTCTATAAGGCCAACTAGTGAGAAGGATGTAGAGAAACAAATTTGCAAGGAAATTTCAGAGAATTGTAAAAATTATAGTATGGTTATAAACGGGGCACTTCAATTATCTGAATATAGACTGGGATTAGTCGTAGTTGGGGTTGCCAACCCTCCAGGATTGGCCTGAATCTCCAGGAATTGAAGATGATTTGGACACTGCCGCTTGCAATCCTGGAGGGGTTTTTAAAAATATTTTCTTGGAACATTTCTCTTTACCAGATACAAAAATATTGAAAATAGGAGAAAAAAGGCTGTTTGGTTGACAGTCAATCATCATCCAATTTGGTTATGAGTGTATTTACTTTCCAATTGGTGCAAGAGGGCAGTGTGTCACAAGGATGCATGTGTTGGCTGAAACATGGGGGTAATGAAACCTTCAGAAATACATTTAATCACAGTTGATAACCCTGTAAAGCACAGAGAGGAGCAAGAGTTCCTAGAGTGCAATAAAAACAAAAAATGCTGGAAAAACTCAGCAGGTCTGGCAGCATCTGTGGAGAGAGGAACAGAGTTAACGTTTCAAGTCCGTATGACTCTGAAGAGTTTCTCTCTGAACTGTTTCTGTCTCCACAGATGCTGCCAGACCTGCTGAGTTTTTCCAGCATTTTCTGTTATTGTTTCAGATTTCCAGCATCCACAGTATTTTGCTTTTATTTTAGTTCCAAGGGTGTTCAGGAAAATTTTCTACAACAGTATTTTTCTAGTCCAATGAGAAAGGAGGCATTGCTAGACCTGGTTCTTGAGAATGAGGTGGGTCAAGTGGATCAAGTACCAGTAGAGGAGTATTTAGGGGACAGTGATCGTTGTATCATAAGGCTTATGTTGGTTATGGAAAAAGGACAAAGAACAATCCAGAGTAAGAATAATTAACTGGGGGAAAGCCAGTTCAAAGGTGTAAGAATGGGCCTGAGCCAAACAAATTGGAGTCAAAGGTTGGCAGGGCAAATGGTAGCTGAACAATTGGCTACTTTCAGACAAGAGATAGTTTGGGCACAGTCAAAGTGTGAAAGATAGGGCAAACAAATTCAGAGCTCTCTGGATGACAAAAGAAATAGAAATTAAGATAAAGAAGAAACAGTGTGCTTGTGAGAGATGTCAGGTATAAAATACAATTGAGAACCAGGCTAAATATATAAGGTTCAGAGGGGAGGTGAAAAAACAAATAAAAGAAGCAAGGCAGGAGTAGACAAAGAGCCTGGGCACCCAACATGAAAGGGAATCCCAAAGCCTTCTATAGGCATATAAATAGTAAAAGGCTGGTAAAAGGAATAGTAGGGCCAATTAGGGACCAAAAATGAGATTTGGCTTAGAGGCAGAGGGCATGACGAATACTTTGCATCTGTCTTTACTGAGGAAGATGATGCTACCCAGGTTATGGTGTAAGAGGAGGTAATTCAGATGTTTGAAGGGTTTAAAATTGTTAAGGAGGTGGTATCGGACAGGCTGTGTGTATTTGATAAGTTTATAAGACACAAGGACTGGGTCAGGTGCATCCGTGGATATTCAGGGAAGTGAGTTTGGAAATTGCTGTCGTTGGCAATAACTTTTCAGACTTCCTTAGATTTGGGTGATGGCAGAGGACACTACAGATGTTACACCCTAGTTCAAAAAAGGGTGTAAAGATAAGCACAGCAACTACAGGCTAGTCAGTGGTAGGGAAACTTCTAGAAACAATAACTCAAGACAAAATAAATAGCTGTAGGGACAAATATGGGATAATTAAAGAAAGGCAGCATTGATTTAGTAAGGGAAAATCATGTTTAATTAACTTGGAGTTTTTTGAAGAGGTAACAGAAAGGGCTGATGAGAGTAATGCTGTTGATGGACTTCCAAACCGCACCTGACACCACAGACTTGTGAGCAAAGTTTTAGCTCATGGAATAAAAGGGATAGTAGTGACATAGATAAAAATTGGCTCAGTGAATTTTGGCATTATGATCATCATAATTGCATGCAAACTCTGGCTGGCCCTGTAAATTTAATTTTACAAATGATCTGATTTTTCAAAATGTAATTAATGTTGGGAGAGTTTATTGTTGGGTTCCTACGATACGAGAAGAAATCCAACATCGTATGTTCAAAACTTTATCCTTATTGCTATTTTTAAAAATGGACTTAATGCTGAACCAAAAAAGGCTGGTACAAGTCACATGACCCAAATGGGAGCTAACCCCAGGAGTCACAAGAACAAAAGAAATCTTTTCTCAGCCGGGGGTATGTTGCACTTCATTGAACAGACTCCTTGTAGTCACAAAAACCAGGACCCTTGCACATCGAAGCTCATTATGCTTGCAGAGCTGCTCACGGACTTGCATCACACCTGGGATTGTCCAGGCCTATTTCAAAAGTGAACCAAAAGGATGTCATTATCTGATTAGCTCACCTTGCTATCGGAGTCAGTGGTTCTGCCTAGACAATGGCTTCCTGACACTAGACCCTCAATATGGATGGTGACTCAACAACTAATGACTGGGACATAATCAGTGTTGGACTCAAAGCCAGTTCCAGACACTGGATAAACATATTTTAAAGCTATTGTGGAGAAAGAAAATCACATGACTCAATGACCACTTTGAAATCTCTATATACCTTTCAGAACTGAAATCCTCAAGACGGCTGTTTTAACATCAACTGGACACAACTCCAGCAGCCTGACTGATGAAGCAGTCAGTTACCACCTCTCAACTCCACAAAGCCTCCTTGATTTTAAAAGTCTCTGATCAATGGCTACCAAGTGGCCTAAGCACAGAAAGCCGTGTTGCAGCTTCGTTCATTTCAAGGATTTTCATATTGTTTTCTCTAATCAGAAACTTATTGGAACTGAACCCCATAAAAGAAACACTCTCTGGATTTTGACTTATCGGACTCAGACAATCACATGAACCAATATTACTTTTTAGGTTCTTGTACTGTAAAAACTCCTTTTTTCTATCTCGCCTGTAACTGTTTATGTGCATGTGTATCTGAGTGGGAAATTGCAGACAATCCTCCCCTGAGTTTTTTTGCATGTGAAATAAACTAACTTTCTGAGTTAATCATAATGTTGTTTGTTGCCGATTTTTAGTAAATTGGACCACACTTAAACCTAGAGATTGGAAACCACGCCATTGCGTGGTTTAAATATAACTACTTTAAATATAATTCAGAACACTACGGACAGGTGCTAAGAGGAAACAAGTACAGTTTGCCTGTCTCTCGCCTCTGTCTCTCTTGTATCTTTCTCGATCCTACACACTTGCTGTCACTGTGCACCAGTGACTGTTGAAGGTGGTGAGCGGGCTGCCTATCATGAGCAGTTTTGCCCTACATGGTGTTCAGCTTTTTGATTGGTATTGAAGCTGTACACATCTAGGAAAGTAGGAAGTACTTAATTATATTTCTGACTTGTGCCTTGTAGATGGTGTACAGGCTTTGGGGAGCAAAGAGATGAACTAGTCACTTCAGAAGCATCAGCCTCCTTTTATATGACTCATACAGTTAAATTCCTGGTCAATAGTGACTTCCAGGATGTTGATGATGGGGTCTTCAGTGATGATAATGGCATTCCAGAAGAGATGGTTAGATTCTGTCTTATTGAAGACAGTAATTGCCTGGGCCTCCTTTGTATCTGAGGAGTTGGGAATGATACTAAACACTACAATCAACAGCAAACATCCCCTCTTCTAAACTTATGACAGAATATCGTTGAAACAGCTGAAGATGATTAGGGTCTAAGGCACAACTCTGAGGGGCTCCTGCAGCCATGTCTAAGGATGAGACGACTTACTGCCATTAACCACAACAGTCTTTCTTTGTATTAGGCATGAGTGCAACCAGTGGAGAGTTTTCCTCTGATTCCCACTGACTTCAGTTGTGCTAAGGCTCCTTGATGCCATACTCAGTCAAATGCAGCCTTGATGTTCAAGGTCAGTCACTCTTCCTCACAGTTGAATTCTTTTGTCCATGTTTGCACCAAGGCTGTGATGAGTGGCCTTGGCAGAACCCATTGCTGTTACAAACATGTCGATGAATGATATGATACAGCAGTTGGTAAAGCTAAGTTATTTAAAAATCCCAGAGGGTAACTTTAAACAACTGTCGTAACCTACGTGATATGATTGAGATGCAGCTCTAAATTCAGGAATCAGACTACCAATTCTCGAGAGGCTTTATATCAGAATACATGAGACTTTTATTAATTTACACAAGTTAAATATATACACATGGCTACAAATTACTTTTAACAAATTCCCAAGCTAATCTCCATTAAAGGCAACAGCAAACTATAGACTTTAAGTGGACACCAGGCAAAGCATTTTCACCTTACAAATTCAAAATGAGGTTCCTTTGCAGACACAGTGGTCGGCTTTACAGGCTTTGATCTTATATTGCCTCTGCCCCGCACACACACATCTGCTATATCCAGCACATCTCATTGAATGTAAATTCTCTTTGTATCACCAGCCCCTTTGAACTCCACCTCTTCTAACAATAAAACCCCTTGCACAGTACCAATGTTATTAGTAATTTAAGCATTGCTTGGTCTCTGCTAGCGAGATGCCAGATTTCAATTCCCTTCTTGAGCAAAATGCAAATGCGCTTTACCTTACTTACATCTCAAAACTAGTATACATTGAAGCCCCCAGACTAGCTGTCTTTAATCAAATTAAGACACACCCACACACTAAACCTCTATTTTAAAAAGAACATTCCAATTACATAAATTAGTAGCTTCACGACAGCTACACCATCTTTCACTTTTCTGATGATTGAGAGTTGACTGATGGGATGGTAAAGGGCCAGATTGGAATTGCCCTGCTTTTTGTAGGCACATCGTATCTGGGTGATTTTCCATCTTGGGTAGATGCAAATGTTCTGGCTGTACTGCAAGAACTTTGCTAGGTCTGGAACATGAGTCTTCAGTACTGCGGCCAGATGTTTTCTTGGCCCATAGCCTATACTGTCTCCAGTGCCTTCAACCATTTCTTGATACTATGTGAAGTGAATCAAATTAGGACATCAAGATGGGCACCTGTAATGCTGGGGATTTCAGAAGGAGACTGAGATTGATCATCCTCTCAGCATTTTTGCCTGAAGATGATTGCAGATGCTTCAGTTTTGTCTTTTGCATTGACTTGCTGAGCTCTACCATCATTTAAAATGGGGGTGTTTGTGGCGATGCATCTTTGTGGTAGTTGTTTAATTGTCCACCACCATCAACGATTAGATATGGCAGGACAGCAGAGTTTTGATCTGACCTGTTGGTTGTGGAATCACTTTGTTTTGTCATAGTATATTGCTCCTGCTGTTTAGCGTGCTCCACTATGTTGGCACCTTATTTTTTAGGTAAGCCTTATGACGCACCTAACACGCTCTCCTACACTCCTCATTGAACCAGGATCGTTCCCGTGACCTGATTGCAGTGGTAGAGCAAGAGATATGCTGAGCCATGGGATTATTAATTATGGTTGAATATAATTCTGATGTTGATGGCCCACAATGTTTCATGGATTCCCAGTTTTGAACTGTTGGATCTGAATCTATCGCATTTAGCACAGTGATAGTGCCACACAACATAATGGCGCGTGTCCTCGACGTGAAGACAGGATTTCGTCTCCACATGGACTGTGTGGCAGTCAAGGACAGATGCATCTGCGTCGGGTAAATTGTGGGCAAGGTCAGATAGGTTGTTCCTTGTTGGTTTTCTCACCTTACAGGCCTGGGTGTAGCATCTCGGTCAGTAGTGGTGCTACTGAGCTAGTCTTGGTGATGGACACTGAAGTCCCCCACCCACAGTACATTCAGTGCTGTTGCTACCCTCAGTTCAGCATAGAGGAGCACTGATTCATCAGTTAAGGGAGGGCTGTAGTTGATAATCAACAGGAGGTTTCCTTGCCCATCTTTGACCTGATGGGTTATGAGACTTCATGGGGTTCGGAGTCAATGTTGCAGACTCCCTGGGTAACCCCCTCCCAATCATATACCACTTTGCTTGTGATCTCTAGTGAGTCTGTCTTGCCAGTGAGACAGGACTTAATGATGGAGGAGCCTGGGACATTGGCTGTAAAGTATGATTTAGTGAGTGTGACCATGTCAGACTGTTGCTTGACCAGTCTGTGACACAGCTCTCCTAATTTTGGCACAAATCCCCAGAAGCTAGTGAGGCTTTCCATGGTCGATTAGGCAGGGTGTGCCTTTGTGGTTTTCAGTGCCCAGGCCAATGTTAGGTGGTTTTATTCTTCAACGTTTTTGTAGTGGTTTGCTAGAACTGAGTGGCTTTGCTAGGCCATTTCAGAAGGCAGTTAAGAGTCAACCACATTGCTGTGGGTTTGGAGTCACACACAGGCCAGACTTGACACAGTGTCAGCAGAGTCAGGAACCCCACTCTGGCATGGTAGCTGCTGCTGCTGTATTTGTTGTAGTGAAAGATAGCGGTCTGAGAAGGATGTTGGTGAACCAGATGGGTTTTTATGATAATCTAGTAGTTTCATAATCATCATTACCAAAACCTTAGTGAGATTTGCAGTAATGTCTCGAGCATTAGTCCAATCCTTTGAATCATTAGTCTATGTGCTGCCATGTTATGAGGTGCTGTTTGGAGGATTTTGAGTAGACACTTCTGCTTTTTCACAACTACACTTAAATTGAAAGTGGAAGATAGCAGTTTTAATCTAAAGTATTCATTCAAATAGGTAGGCTTTGCTATCATCTCTGTGACAGCATGATGTGCACCATGGTGGTAAACTCTGTTAAGCATTCCCTACTGTGGCTCAGGAGCCCCACTCTGGCATGGTAGCCGCTGCTGCATTTGTTGTAGTGAAAGACAGTGGTCTGAGAAGGTGCACAATTCACTGGCTTATCTTTTCTCTGGCTCCTCCTTTAAACTAGCTGAGCTTCTCGCTTCTGCTCGTCTCTTCCAGTCAGCCTCCAGAAGTCACAGCAACTGTTTCCCATTTGTCAGTGTGTCAATATCCACCATCTTCACATATCACTTGCAAATGCCCTGGTAGTGGAGGTATGGACGCCCAGGCACTAAGTTAATCTTGCTCAGGATAAATTTATAGCAAGAAATGACATAGGGTCAGGTGATGTAGACTTTGTGTGGGTAGAGTTGAGGAACCGCAAAGGTGAAAAAACCATAATGGGAGTTATGTACAGGCTGTCGAACAGTAGTCAGGATGTGGGTCACAAGATACACCAGGAGATAGAAAAGGCGTGTAAGAAAGGCAAGGTTACAGTGATCATGGGGGATTTCAATATGCAGGTAGACTGGGAAAATCAGGTTGGTAGTGGATCCCAAGGAAAGGAATTTGTGGAATGTCTATGAGATGGCTTTTTGAAGCAGCTTGTGGTGGAGCCCACTAGGGAACAGGCAATTCTAGATTTAGTGATGTGAAATGAGGCAGATTTGATAAGGGAGCTTAAGGTGAAGGAATCCTTAGGAGGAAGTGACCATAATGTGATAGAATTTGTCCTGCAATTTGAGAGGAAAATGCTGGAATCAGATGTAACGGTATTACAGTTGAATAAAGGCAACTACAGAGGCATGAGGGAGGAGCTGGCCAGAATTGCCTGGGAGATGAGCCTAGCAGGAAAGACAGTGGAACAACAATGGCAGGAGTTTCTGGGAGTAATTTTGGAGACACAGCAAAAATTCATCCCTAGGAAGAAGAAGCATACTAAAGGGAGGATGAGGCAACCATGGCTGACAAGGGAAGTTATGGACAGCATAAAAGCTAAAGAGAAAGCATACAATGCGGCGAAGAGCAGTGGGAAACCAGGGGATTGGGAAGCCTACAAAGACCAACAGAGGACAACTAAAAAAGAAATAAGGAGGGAGAAGATTAAATATGAGGGTAAACTAGCCAGTAATATAAAAGAAAATTACAAGAGTTTTTTTTAGATATATAAAGGGTAAGAGAGAGGCAAAAGTGAACATTGGGCCGCTGGAAAATGACACTGGAGAAGTAGTAGGGAACAAAAAATGGCGGAAGAACTGAATAGATACTTTGCGTCAGTCTTCACAGTGGAAGACATGAGTAACATCCCTAAGGTTCAAGAGAGTCGGGGGGGCAGAGGTGAGTATGGTGGCCATTACCAAAGAGAAGGTGCTAGGAAAACTGAAAAGTCTGAAGGTGGATAAATCACCTGGACCAGATGGATTACACCCCAGAGTTCTGAAGGAGATAACTGAAGAGATAGTAGAGGCGTTAGTGGTGATCTTTCAGGAATCACTGAAGTCAGGGAGGGTCCCAGAGGACTGGAAAATCGCTAATATAACCCCCTTGTTTAAGAAGGGAGTGAGGCAAAAGGCAGGAAATTACAGGCTGATTAGCTTGACCTCGGTTGTTGGTAAGATTTTAGAGTCCATTATTAAGGATGAGATTTCAGAATACTTGGAAGTGCATGGTAAAATAAGGCAAAGTCAGCATGCTTTCATCAAGGGGAGGTCATGCCTGACAAATCTGTTAGAATTCTTTGAGGAGGTAACGAGTAGGTTAGACAAAGGAGAGCCAATGGATGTTATCTACTTGGACTTCCAGAAGGCCTTTGACAAGGTGCCGCACAGGATGCTGCTCAGTAAGATAAGAGCCCATGGTATTAAAGGCAAGGTACTAGCATGGATAGAAGGTTGGCTGTCTGGCAGGAGGCAGAGAGTGGGGATAAGGGGGTCCTTCTCAGGATGGTGGCCTCTGACTAGTGGAGTTCCACAGGGGTCAGTGTTGGGACCACAACTTTTCACTTTATACATTAATGATCTAGATGAAGGAACTGAGGGCATCCTGGCTAAGTTTGCAGATGATACAAAGATAGGTGGAGGGACAGGTAGTATTGAGGAGGAGGGGAAGTTGCAGAAGGATTTGGACAGGTTAGGGGAATGGGCAAAGAAGTGGCAGATGGAATACTATGTGGGGAAATGTGAGGTCTTGCACTTTGGTAGGAAGAGTAGAGGCATAGACTATTTTCTAAGTGGGGAGAGAATTCAGAAATCTGGAGTGCAAAGGGACTTGGGAGTCCTACTCCAGGATTCTCTTAAGGCTAACTTGCAAGTTGAGTCGGTAGTTAGGAAGACAAATGCAATGTTGGCATTTATTTTGAGAGGACTAGAATATAAAAGCAGGGATGTGCTGCTGAGGCTTTATAAGGCTCTGGTCAGACACATTTAGAATATTCTGAGCAATTTTGGGCCCCGTATGTCAGGAAGGATGTTCTGGCCCTGGAGAGGGTCCAGAGGAGGTTCAGGAGAACGATCCCAGGAATGAAAGGCTTAACATATGAGGAACGTTTGAGGACTCTGGGTTTATACTCGATGGAGTTTAGAAGGATGAGGGGGTATCTGATTGAAACGTACAGAATACTGAAAGGCCTGGATAGAGTGGACATGGGGAAGATGTTTCCATTAGTAGGAGAGACTAGGACCCAAGGGCACAGCCTCAGAGTAAAGGGAAGACCTTTTAGAACAGAGAAAGGAGAAACTTCTTTAGCCAGAGAGTGGTGAATCTATGGAATTCATTGCCATAGAAGGCTGTGGAGGCCAGGTCATTGAGTGTATTTAAGACCGAGATAGATAGGTTCTTGATTGGTATGGGGATCAAAGGTTACGGGGAGAAGGCGGGAGAATGGGGTTGAGAAACTTATAAGCCATGATTGAATGGCGGAGCAGATTCGATGGGCCGAAGGGCCTAATTTCTGCTCCTCTGTCTTATGGTCCCATGCAGATGGATTGTTCGGTAGATTAAAGAGAGAAGAACAAGAGCTGCAAGAATTGATTTTGGCTCTCTGAGATTGAAATGCAGTCATAATGCAAAATAGAAAAAGAGCTTAACTTTGCATCTGACTCGTGAGCATGAGCTTTGTTAAATTTCCAAACTTGTTCAATTTCAGACACTAACATTTTTCACCTTTTATGAGTGCAGGAGTTCTAGGATAGGATAGTCTGTTTCTGAAAATTAATTAAATAAATGATCCACGTAAGTGATCTATACAGCTCTGTATCTCAGAGAGATCTATCTATCTAGGTTATCTGGACAGCTCCCTGCAAAGAAGTGTGCATTATTCTTCAGACAGCAAAATCATAATTGCAAGATTGATGTGTGCAAATTGCTATAATCTGAATGCAGTACAGAGATTGGCAAACTGCAAGTATTTCATTATTCAGAAACACTTTGACTTATTTAATTATTTATGATTTTCAGGTACTATGTGGGTTATCTGTTAGAAAGCTGACCCAGTAACTTCAGTAACCCCCCTTAATCTTTCTTTGAACTCCACTTCTAGATTTTGCATTCCTGTTTTCTGTCCTTTCTCTTCACCTCCTATATCTTATTTTAAAATTTTAGTGGAATTATTTTCTTCCTGTCTCTGTATTCAGGTAGTATCAGTGACTGAGTACCATCGCAGGATCGATGCTCTTAATGCTGAAGAACTGCGCAAGCTTTGCAGACGTCTAAAGGTGCCCCATCTGTAGTTAACCCCATTATACATTTGCCCAAAGAGCTAGAGCAGATGTGGCTGCGTGCATCTCAGATTTTTCTCAGTGGCAAATACACCTACATTGTGTTTGCCTCAGCAGCAACACTATCAAAGCCTCGCAGAAAATTCCTTATTTTGGATACGGTTGTGGTGCAGTGATGTGTAATAGTTGGTTAAATGAAACACATTGCATGAGGGGGAGTTAATTATGGCATGGGGGGAAAATTGGGAATTTTCTGCCCTCCATATCACAGTATGTTTCACTTAAACTGCACTCGTTATCACATGACCAATGTGACAATGAGTAGTTTCTCTGTAATTTGATTTACTGCAGAATTTGATGTGGAGGAAAGTTTTGCTGAGAATGCAGAAGTTGAACGAAGTCTGTGATGATTGAGCCTCATCTTAATGTAGTGTATTTACAATAAATTCTCTCCAGTTGCCTGCATTCTTCTCGACTTTCAATAGTAGCACTCTGTACTGGAATTATACATCCCAACTTGCCAGTGGCAGCACTCATCCTGCACTGTACATTGATAAAGGGAGTGATGGTAAAATTACAATGCAGAATTCCAGCCATGTTTTAATTTAAGAATCTTGGATTTGCACACAGAGGGAGAATTAATAAAGGGGAAATGATCATCTTTAAAAGTTGTGTGTTTATTTTTATTTAGCCACCAAATATTAATACATTGCAATAAGGTGATGTAAATATTTCTTTGATCAGAATTTTGACTGTCATTTTCAGAATTCCTGACCTTGTACTGTACAGTTTAAGGAAAAATTGCTGCCAAGGCCTTATTAAGTTTGCCTTGAAAAATTGAAGATGCCTTATTTTGTCATAATTTCCATGTTAATTTTTTTGGAACAAGCAAAAGCATAGGAACTGGGCTTTTGAGCTTATTTTTTATTTTAAAAATGCAATGCTATATTTGAGAAGTTCTGAAATTGTCCATTAGTTGTAATTTGGACATGATACCTGTTGTGTGAGATCATAGATCTTTTTTCTCAGTTTAAGGTATTTACTAAAGTCAGCTGGTTGAGTTGTGGTTGTTAACGCTATTCCTGCTTTTAGATAACAACACGAGAAGAAACCAGCTTGAAGCAAAATACAACCACAAAGCCTGACTTGGAGCCTGAAACATTTCGGCCAAATCTGAGTGAACAAAGTGACCTGCTCCAAACGGATCAGATTGAAAAGGTAATTATTTCTTAGACAATAAGATAAAAGTGTTGAAAAGTACCGGGGGACATTTTATTACCTTACGCATCATATGAATGCTAGTTGTTGTTCAAACTTCTGCTTAATTTGGGAAAAGGTTATGCAGTATATTTTTGCTTCGGAACTTAATACCCACCCGGGTGAGTTTGGAAGTGAGAAAGTTGTGTGATTAAGCAGGAGGGTGTGGGGTGCTGCCCTCTCACCTCCCTCTGATCAAGTCCCAGGGCAGGGAGCTTGCAGGTGGCCTTTCTGCAGAAAGTAGGCAGGCTTCAATTTTCCAAGTTGTTTGACTACTTTTTTTGGAATCTGCAATTGGTTTATTTCCATATCTTTTTTTAATCACTGAAAAGTTACAATCTTATCAGGAATATCTCATTCATTGCAAGCATCCCATGTATGAAGATGTAAGTCACTAAGTCAAGTCACTAATAAATGCTGACTAGTATGATTGCTAATAAAAGTTGGACACATTCAATATGTAATATCTTTGAGCCTAAATGTATAAAGTTGGGTTGTAGCCTTGTTTTATTAAGGATTTCATTGTGTTTTCAATGCACTAAAAAAGAGCAAAAATGGAAGTTAAACTCAGATAAAAATGAAAACATTGAATGAAAGATTGCTTCATTGAGATGCATACAAAAACTAACCACCCAGTTCAAGGTAACAAGAGTCATAAATGTTGACTGAAGCAAATGTGCTCTCTGTGTGAATGGGCCTCGAACCACAAACTAAAAGGTGGATGATTGCTCTGAATGACTTATAAAAGTAACTGTAAACTGATGCTCTTAAACTTGTAAAAGACTTGTAATTATTCCTGTGCTGAAATCCCATAGCGCGCCAGATGTAGATGGCCTAATGGATAAGCTCAGAAAGCAGGACAGCAAAGACTTGCTGCATTTCCTTTGTGTAATGTCAATGTATACACTTAATGTAGGAAACCTCCCAAAATACTTCATGAAGGCACAGTATAGTAAAATATGGATGCACTGTTCGGAGGGATGACCAAAAGCTTGGTCAAAAAGGTGGGTTTGAAGAAGCTCCTTAAAGAAAGAAACAGGCTTGGAGAAGCTGAAAGTTGTTCCAGTGTTTGATGGCTAAATGCATGTCTGCCAATTGTGGATCGAAGGAGATTGGGAGAGGAATAGAGACTTTGTAAAGGGTTTTAGATCTAGCAGAAGCTGCAGAGATGTGGAGGGGCAAGTACTTGCATAAAGTTAATCACATAAATGAGAGTTTGAAGTTGGAAATGTTGGGAGCTAGGAATCAGTGTAAAGCCAGCAAGCAGATGAGCGAGCAAGACTTGGCGTGAGATAGGAAGAGTGGAGCAGTTTTGCATAAACAAAAATTTTGAGAGTGGGAAACTGTCCAGGAGTACATTTGAATAGTTGAGATTGGAGGTAACAAAGGTGTAGATGTGAGCTTCAGGAACAGAGGCAGATGATACAGATATGGAAATGGGCAGTGTTTATGATGGAGAGTATAAGTGATGGTAAGCTCAGTATGGGGACAAATATGTTAGCAACATTACAAACAGTGTGGTTCAGTCTGAGACAGTAGCTGGGATGATAACTTTGTTCTTCTCCATGTTTAACTGGAAGAACTTTTGGCACACCCAGGTCTGCAAGCAGTCTCAAGAAAGGAGTTGAAAAGGTTGCAGAATTATAGAACTGGATGTCATCAGCATACTTGAGGAAGCTGATCATATATCCATGGTGCTTCTGCTGGACAGCATATAGACTAGGAAGGCAGTAAGGATAGATTATTGGGGGTTTCTGGAGTAGCTGAGAAGAAAAAATGAAAATTTTACTTAGCTGGATAACAGAAGGGAGAAATTGAAGGATGGTGTGCTCAATTTTGTCAAAGGTTGCTTTATAAGATCCTTCAAAAAGTATAAGAAGGAAAGCACACCAAGGTCATGATGTAATTTGTGACAGTGGTGAGAATCTTTTCAGCTTTGTTGTACGGAAATCACATTTGAGAGAATCAAACACGCATTTGCAAGAAAGGTGGGCAGTGATATGAGAGATGACAACACATTCAAGAATTTGGAGAGGAAAGGGATATTGGAGTTTGCAAGGACAAAGAGATTGAGGGTGAAATGGAGGTGGTGACATTAGTTTTATCAGGTGGAGGGGCAGTGTTTAGGTTGATCTTACAGTTAGCATGATAGTCAGGGAGGAAGTTGGGATCAAGATAGCAGGAGATAAGTCTCATCAAAAGCCTTTTAGTTGCAAAGAATTACATGAGCTTGCACATGGCAATAGAAGGAAAAAAAATTAAGGGAACAGTTGTCAGTAAACAAAATATCTTTGTTCAACAAATTGATAGGCCATTGTCTGAATCCCTTGGGCATGAGGCAGTGAAGCTTGGTAAGGCAATTGGAATGGGAGAGGGTAACAGTTTTCCTGAGGACGAGAGCATTAAAGGTGAACGTGGCATGGCTAAGCAGGTTGCTGAGGGAAGGTATTTTGTGAATGGAGGGACAAATATGCAGCTACTGGGTGTTAGTGTGTCTCGAAGGGAAGTTTTTTTCAGGATCGGATATGAAAAATAGCAGGCTTTGAAATGGATTAGTCGTTGTGGATGATGAGGCATGCACTGAAGTGATTGGACATGACCTGTCTGTAATGTAGATGGTTGAGGGAGGTTGGTGTGTAAATAGGTAGGAGACTATATAGGTATGGAGAGAGATATTTAGAGAAGACAAAGTCAGTAATTTGTCAGCAAACCAGTTTAACATTTTAATCCCTTCAATGCCCAAGCTTTGTACAAAATGTACAAATTAAAATATATATATAAAACCTAATCATGAATGAATTAGGAGTGAAGTAGGCCATTCAGCCCCTCAAACTGCACCACCATTCAATAAGTTAATGGCTGATTCAACTGTGGCCTCAATGCCATAATCCACCTCCACTGCTCTCTGGGGAAGAGAGTTCCAAAATTTATGATCCTGTGAGAGATAGGGTTTCTTCTCATCTCCATCTTAAACGAGAGACCTCTTATTTTAAAGCTGTCAAAATCAAGCAAAGGTGATGAAGAAACTGTTCCCTTTGATGGAGGAGTAAAGAACCATAGGGCACTGATTTAATGAGATTTGCAAAAGAACTAACAGGTCAGAGAGGCACAGAAGAAGGCCATTCGACACGTCAAGTGCATGCTTCATGAATTTGTCATCCTTGCACAGGGGCCATACTAGTCATCTTTGATTATTCCAATTTTAGTATTTTTGCTACTGAAGTCAGCCTGATAGGGAATTGACCCCCGGTCTCCTGCATGACAGGCAGGGATGATCACCACTGTTATAAGAAAGCTGTGATTTGTTTGGAGTGTGGCGCATGAGAGTGCAGTGGAGGTAAATTCAATTATAGCTTTAAAAAGAGGATTGGATAAACACATAAAGATAAAGAAAATTGCAGGGTTTTTGGGGAAGGGCAGGGGAATAGGATTAGCTGAATTGTCCTTGCAGAGAGCCAACATGGACTCGGCAGATTGAATGATTGCCTACTATATGTAAACATTCTATGATGATTTGAGGAGAGCTGACAAAGGGAGCTGAGTTGAAGATTGAATTGAGGTTTGAAGGAGAAGCAACAGGATGAAACAAGGTGAGGTGCTTGATGGAAAAATACCAGAGGAAGTGGTTAGATCAAGTTATGATTTGGCAGTGGTTTGAGTGGCCAGTGGTGGAAGCCAGACAGTAAAGGGACGAGGTGTTATCAATCAGTCAAAATGTCAATGCAATCGTGCATGATAAGGTCATGGATAATGTTTTTAAGTTGTCACTTAACTGCCATTATAAACAGGAGGTGGCTTTTCAGCCCTTCAAGCTTGATCTGCCATTTTATAAGATCGTGGCTGATCTGGTTGTGGTCTCAGCTCCATTTTCCTGTCTGCCCCCATAACCCTGCCAAAAATCTAACATAGCCTTGGAATAAATTCAATGACCTAGTCTCCACAGCATTCTGGAGAAGAGAATTCCACATACTTACAACCTTCAGAGAGAAAGAAATTCTCATCCCCGTCCTAAGGAGGAGACCTTATATTCTTACACTGTATCTCATAGCTCTACGATGGAATTTTCCGCTCTGGAGACTAAGTGCAGTGGTAGACGAGGAAGGCAACACATTTGCGGCCAGCATGGTGGATTTCTGCAGCAAATCATCTGCTTTTTAGCTCATTGTATATGCATAAACGAGTAGCACATCATTTCTCACGGCAGGACTGGCTGGGATCTGTCCACGCTGCCATTACCTCATCGGCTCATATATCTAGGCGCCATATTTAAACTGCACCTGCTCACTGCAGCCCAGGAGCTGTCATAGCGAACACCAGAATGGCCCCAAGAAGAAAGAAGCCAACAGTTCCAAAGTTTAGTAACAACACACTGGCAGCACTCCTCCTGGCAGTCAAGGGCTGGCGGAAAATACTTTTCTCCCATGATGGGAGCTGGAGGTCCACCAGCCTCACCACAAAGGCCTGGCAGGAGGCCATGAGTGCAGTCAGTGCCAACGTCGTGCAGAAGAGGACTGCCATCCAGTGCAGGAAGAGGATGAATGACCTCATCTGCTATGTCAACCTTCTCATCACTCTGAGCCCACACTCTCACAAAACTGTCAGGCATTCACAAGAGCATAGTCCACAGGGCTCTCTCACACTACCAACACAAGCAATATCATCACTGAATCTCTCTCTCACATTTTACATCCTCATCTCTTCTCACATCCTGCACAAGTGACATCCTCAGCCCTTATGTTGGTTCACTCGGCACAGAAGGCAGGTACGCTTATCATTTGCTTTAGCGTCCATCCTACTCAATATTTATGCAGGAAAAGATCACCCACAACAATAGGGAGAGATCCCAGACCAAAGGGGGTGGATGCTGGGGCTTAGGCCACTCACTCCCTTTGAAGAGCAGGCAACAAGCTGGCCTGTGAGGATAAAGAACGTGCCTGCGCCAGAAGAGAGAGTGGCACCCTCAACAAGCCAGTGAAGCCCCATTAATAAGTACTTGCCCATCCAGTGAAACTGAGAGTGCTTTTTAATGTTGGTGACTATGCAGCTAATCACTCTTCTCTCTAACAGGCACCGACAAGAAAAGGAAGAGGCCCAGCGGCAGCTAGCCCATCAGCCCCAGCCATCTGACCACCACCTAATGAGGATCCAGAGTGCCCACTAGATGTGGAGCTGTCATAACATTCACCTGCATCCTCCACCAGTGCAGAGATGCAAACCCCAGTGGAACCTAGTTCTAGAGCAGGCTCAGGGTCACCACCTGGTAAGCACAGCGCAGATCCTGATCCAGAGCAGGCAGAGGCAGTGACAGTAAAGGTTACCAACAAGTGGGGGAATGCTGGAGGCCAGGCTTCTACTGATTTCAAGTCCAATAACAAGTCTGTAGACTTGGCCCTTAGAGAGATTTTGGAGCTCCAAAGATAGACAGGGACACATCAGGCAGGGTTGTCGGAGATCAACACTAGATTAGAACAGAGGATGGAGAAGTCTACCTACATTCAGTCTGATGTTGTGGCACTGGCATGCCAGCGCATTAAGGTCACCATTTGAAGGGTGGTGACTGCCATGGAGACCTTAGCCCAGCAGTTTGTGCCGATATGTGTGAGGACCTGCACACTATTGCTTCAACCATGAGAACATTCCAGCAGTGGCTAGGCCACCGTGGAAGCCTCTACCCCCACAGGAGGTCCAGCAATATCACTAATCCGGCTTGGTCAGTGATGGTGGTGGTGATCAGTCCCAGTGCAGAAAGAGGATGAATGATCTCATCTGTACTTGCCAGGATAAGGCAACCATCTCATCTCCCTCAACACTCTCATTCAAGCCCATCTCACATTCACTGGCATTTCACTCACTGCCAGCTCAAGGGATGTCACCACTCTCACTCTCACATCTCCATCTGGTCTCACCTCCTCTGGAGGCGGCCCCCACACCCCTCACCATCTTGAGGCCACTTGCACAGATCAACTTGTGCCCCCACAAATGCTCTAGGATACCTCCCTTTCCTTGGTACAGCCCTCACCCAACAGCCTCTTCCCTTGCTTAGGGAAGGGGGAGAAGTGGCCTCAAGCAAGCCCTAGCCCTGCAGCTGTTGAAAAGCCTACCTGTTGGGTAGGGATCTGTCCGTGAGCCCACCAAAAAGTGATGTGGTGCTGTCCGCGAAGCCTGGCACTGGTGGCCATGAGTGCTGCCTGAAGCAAAGTCGGCAAACTAACCTTGAAGTACCAAGCAAAGTGCAGCCCGCCAGGTGCATGTGCAGTTTACAGCATTGGAGGGATGATTCCGGCGAGCTGGGCTTAGAATGATATGCAAATGTATTACAATGAAGCACCGACAGCGGGAAATGCGGCCCATCATTGACGAATAGAGCAGACAATTCACGACGTTGTGAAACCAATTTTTAGCCTTCTCGCCATATTGTCCGCTCATGCTGCTAAACATTCCTTCTGCCAACGGGCACAGAAAATTCAGCCCATAGACATAGAAAATAGGAGCAGGAGTAGGTCATTCGGCCCTTCGACCCTGCTCTGCCATTCAATATGATCATGGCTGATCCTCCCTTTCCCCATACCCTTAGACACCTTTAGTGTCTAGAAATCTACTATTTTGTTAAATATGTTCAGTGACTTGGCCTCCACAGTCTTCTTTGATAGAGAATTCCACAGATTCACCACGCACTGAGTGAAGAAATTTCTCCTAATCTCAATCCTTACTGACCCACACCGTATCCCCAGACTGTGACCCCTTGTTCTAGACCCACCTGCCAGGGGAAACATCATCCCTGCATCCAGTCTGTCTAGCCCTGTCAGCATTTTATATGTTAAAATGAGATCCCCTCTCATTCTTCTAAACTCCAGTGAATACAGGCCTAGTCAACCCAATCTCTCCTCGTACAACAATCTTGCCATCCCAGGAATTCACTGCACCCCCTCTATGCCAAGTAAACCCTTTCTTGGATAAGGAGACCAAAACTGTACTCCAGTTGTGGCCTCATTAAGGCCCTGTACAGCTGCAGTGCGACATCCCTGCTCCTATACTCAAATGCCATTGCAATGAAGGCCAACATACCATTTGCCTTCTTAACTGCTAGCTGTCCCTGCATGCTTGCTTTCAGTGACTGGTGTGCAAGGACACCCAGGTCTCTTTGTACATCAACATTTTCCAATCTATCACCATTTAAATAACACTCTGCCATTCCAAAGTGGATAACTTCACACTTATCCATGTTTTACTGTATCTGCCATGTATTGGCCCACTAACTCAACTGGTGATTGGTTATGGGGGGGAGGCAGGATGCAGGTTTGAGCTTACTATCAGATCAGCACTGATCTTATTAAACGGTGGAGCAGGCTCGAGGGGCCTAATGTTCGTATGTTGTCTACATGGCCTTGAAGTCTCTTTACATCCTCCTCCCACGTGCCCACTTAGTTTGGTTTCATCAGCAAACTTAGAAATATTACATTTGATTTCCTCTTCTAAATCATTGATATACATTGTGAACAGTTGGGGCCCTGTGGTACCCCACTAGTCATTGCCTATCACTCTGAAAAAGACCCATTTCTTGATTATTAACAATTCTCAATTCATGCCAATATATTACCTCCAATCCCACGTGCTTCAATTTTGCACACTAACCTCTTAAGTAGGACTTTATCAAAAGCTTTCTGAAAATTCAAATACACCACATCCACTGGTTCTCCCTTATCCATTCTACTAGTTACGTCTTCAAAAGTCCAGGTTTGTCGAACATGATTTTCCTTTCATAAATCCATGTTGACTTTGTCCAAGCCTGTTGATATTTTCTAAGTGTCCTGAAATACCCCTTATAATAGACTGTAGCATTTTCCCTAGCTTTTATAGTCTGATTTTATGTTCCTTGCATGTTTACTCTCTCACTCATGTTTTTCCCCTCTTAATCAATCTCTTGGTCCTCCTTTGCTGAATTCTAAACTGCTCCCAATCCTCAGGCTTGCTACATTTTCTAGCAGCTTTATATGGCTCCTCTTTGGATCTAATGCTATCCTTAATTTCTTTTGTTAGCCATGGTTGGGCTGCTTTGTCTGTTGTGTTTTTGCGCCAGAAAGGACTGTACAACTGTTGCAATGCATGCATTCATTCCTTAAATATTAGCCATTGCCTATCCACCTTTTAATGAAGTTCCCCAGTCTATCCTAGTCAACTTGCCCCTCATACCTTTGATTTAGGACCCTAGTTTTAGATTCACTTTCCATCCTAATGAAGAATTCTATCATATCCAATCACCCTTCCCTAAAGGACCCCACACAAAAGTTAATCCCTTCTCATTGCACAAATCAAATCTAGGATAGCCTGTTCACTTGTTGGTTCCTTGATGTTTTGGTCTAAAAAACCATCCCGTACACACTCATCCATCACTATTATTGCTAATTTGATTTGCCCAGTCTAAATACAGATTAAAGTCATCCATGATCACTGTAGCACTCTTATTATATGCATCTCTAATTCCCTGTTTAATGCTGCCCCCTACTTTGCCTCACCACAGACAAAAGGGCGTGGCAGCCAGTAGGCTGCCTCCACCTCTGCTGTGGATGTTGGGGATGCATCTAGACATAGCGGTAGGGTAAGAAAAATTAAGAAATATTGAGGGCACAAAGGCACGGGTGTATACAAACTATACTTATCACATATGTAAATATATTTTACCTCTGAACCTCTCATTGAATTAATGGCTCCTCTATCTGATGCAATGTTCTGAAGTCATGCAAGTGTAGCAGATGCCTCCCCTCCTCACATATCTCCAATCGTGTGCTTCAGGTCTATGGTGCCTTGCACTATCTCATAACCGTGTAATGCCTTCTGAGACATGAGCAAAGCCTCTGGCTCCAGCAAATTGGTGGTTGTATAGTGCGTATCTGAAATTTGGGTCAGAGGATCATATCACATAGCCTCATGAGTACAGATGTTGCAGTCCTGATGCTTCTTCATTGAAAAATAGTCAATGTGGACCTCTTAGGTCTTAATAGCGAGCCGCATTGGAGTCAGTCTCACTTGGTGCATCTTTCAATGCCTCCATGTCAGGCTTGAGTGTAGGTTACATATCTACCAATATTCATGGACCTTATGTATTCCTGGCTGCCTGCAACATAATGTCGTGTCCCCGTTTGCAGGTAGACACCACCTCTATTTCCCTACTTCTCCATCTGCATAGTGCAGAGCTATGGACCAAGCTAACACTTCTGAAATGGCTGCTTGGGGGCAATGACTATGTGAGATCAGAGGATTGTTTCAAGGCCCCAGATGCTGCACTATTAAAAGTTAACTTAAATTCCTGTCAGAGCAGTGGGAGGAATTCAAATGGGAGCTTCAAGGGGTTCAGAAGGACGGCCAAATCGAGAGGCAGAAAAGGAAAGCTTATGTCAGACACGGAGAACTCAATGCTACAGAAGGCAAAGAGGTCTATAGATAAGGGAATGAAATCAAAAAGGAAATTATGAAAGCAAAGAAAGTGCATGAAAGAATTGGTAAGCAAAATCAAGCAGAACCTGAAGATGTTTTAACCAATGCATTAAAAGGATAACTAAGGACAGAGTAGAGCCCATAAAAGACCAAATGGTTTGGAGGCCAAGGATGTGGGTATGGTTCTTAATGGCACTTTAAGGTGGCTAATGGGATCCTATCCTTTATTACAAGGGGAATTGAACATAAAAGGATGTTATACAGGGCATTGGTGAGACCACATCTCAAATAGTGTATGCAGTTTTCATCTCCTTATTTAAGGAAGGATGTTAATGCATTGAAGGTGGTTCAGAGGAGGTTTACTAGATTGACACCTGGAATGATAGGATAGGTTGGACAGACTGGGTTTATTTCCACTAGAGTTTAAAAGAGCAAGGGGTGACTTGATTAAAGTATATAAGATCTTGAACGGTCTTGACAAGGTGGAAGGATGCTTCCTTTTGTGGATAAGTCTCGAACTAGGGGACATTGTTTTAAAATCAGGGGTTTCCCTTTTAGGACAGAGATGAGCAGAAATTTTCTTCTCTGAGGGTTGTGCAACTTTGGAACTCTGCCTTAGAAGGCAGTGGAGGCAGGGTCATTGAATATTTTTAAGGCAGAGGTAGATAGGTTTTTGTTAGGCAAAGGAGTCAAAGGGCTGGGAATGAGGTATTCGAAACACAATCAGATCAGCCATGATCTTATTGAATGGTAGAGCAGGCTCGAGGGGAATGGCCTACTCCTGCTCCTATGTTCTTACATATGTTCTTATGTACGTTGCACCTGTCTTCACAAAAGAGGGGAATGATGCAGATATTCTAGTTGAGGCGGAGGAGGAATGTGAAGTACTGGAAGCGACAAACATAGGAAATGGTGTTGGAGAAATGGGCTTTGATCCATGGGGAACTGGCACCAGTACTGGGGAAAGTGGAAGCTGTACCACTGGGATAGGCTTCGCCTGAACCATGCTAGGATCACTGCTGTGACAAGTTGTTTAACTAGGGGGCTATGGAAAGGCTTTAAACTAAAGAGAGTTGGGGGGGTGGTGGAGAGAGGATGGGGGGTAAGGGTAAGGGATCATGCAAGAGGGGATGTAGTAAATCAAAGGGAAAAAAGATGAGGTAATAGAGCGATTTGGGTAACCATCGTGTGGCAGAAAGGGACAGAGAGTCAGGGGGTACAAACTTAAGAGTGCATTAGCAGTTAAGGCCAGAGATTGTAAAAATGGTAAAAGGACAGAGTTAAAGGCTACTCGTCTGAATGCATGCATAACAAAATGGATGAATTGTTAGCACAGATAGAAATAAATACGTATGACCTAATAGCCATCACAGAGACATGGTTACGGCATGACCAAGACCTGAATATTGAAAGTTGTTTAACATTTCTAAAAGGTAGGAAGCCAGGAAAAGGTGGCACAGTATCTCTATTAAAGATGTCATTAGTATGTTAGTGAGAGACTTAGCTCAAAACAACAAGGCTTGGAATCAGTTTGGGATAAGATACAGGATAAGCAAGAGGTCACTTATGGGAGTATAGGCCCCCTAACAGCAGTTACACAGTAGGAAAGGGTATACAGGAGGAAATGAATGGGCATGTAAGAAAGATACCACAATAACAATGGATGACTTTAATCTACATGTTGATTGGATGAATCAGATTAGCAAAGGTAACCTGGAAAATGAATTCAGGACAATTTCTTAAAGCAGCACATTCTACAGCCAATCAGGGAGCAGGCTATTCTAGACCTGGCAATAAGCAATGATACAGGGTTATTCAATAATCTCATGGTAAAGGAACCTTTAGCTGACAGTGATCGTAACATTTAAAGAATTTCACGTTCAGTTTGAAGAGAAGTTGTATGGGTTTAAACCTGAATAAAGCTAGTTATAAGGGTATGAAGGCAGGGCAAGATAAAGTGAACTGGAAAGTTAGGCTAAAAGGTTGGACAGTAGAGAAGCAGTGGTAGGCTTTTAAGGAGAAATTTAATAACTCTCAGCAAAGATTTATCCCAGAGAGAAAAAAACTTCGAGGACCATGAATCATCCGTGGCTGAATAAAGAAGTTGAGGATAATATCAAATTGAAAGAACCTCTGTACAAACCTGCAAAGATTAATGGTAGGTCAGAAGATTGATCAGATTATAAAAACCAGCAAAGAATGACTAAAAGACAAAGGGAGAAAGTAGAGTCTGATAGCTGGCTAGTAAATTAAAAACAGTAAGAGTTTCCACAAGTATTTAAACAGAAAAAGAATAACTAAAGCTAGCGTTGTCCTCTAGAGAGCAAGTCTGGGGAATTACTAATGGCAAACAAGTATGTGGCAGAGGTGCTGAACAGGTATTTTGTGCCTGTCTACAGAAGGCTTAGAAAACTTCCCATAGATACTTGAAAATCAAGAGGGTGATGAGACGGAGAAACTGAAAACAATTAGCATCACTAGGGAAAAGATGCTGGGAAAACTATTAGACCTAAAGGCTGACCATTTCCCAGGATCAGATAGCCTGCATCCTTGGGTCTTAAAAGAGGTAGCTGCAGAGGTACTAGGTTATAATCGTCCAAAATTCCTTAGATTCTGGAAGGGTCCCAGTGGATTGGAAAATAGCTAACATTTATTCAAGAAAGGATGCACTCCGGTGCAGTTATGATCTCATAACAGACGGCCACATATTATGATCCCAGCTGAGCTTAGCCCTGGATAAGCCTGGACCCAGAGTGGACCCAAATTGATAAGTCCTAACTTATATTTGTTTGTTTAGATATAGAGAGTAGCTACTGAACAGAGACACAGGAGTCAGCTGATGAACTTTTAACAAAAGAATAAAACATTTATTAAGCAAGAAAAGATGAACCATATTACTCCTTCACCCAAAGCTATATATTTACAAACATGTACAGATTTGTAAGGGTAGCAAGTTATAAAAGCTATTTTATAATCTATTGTCCACAGTAAGTAAATCTATAGCACCCAGGTAAACCAAGTGACAGATGCTATGATGTCTCCTCAACTGCACGCGCGCCCCTATCACAGACGCTTGTCACACCATGAGCCAACCGGTCTCACTGCATTGCATCTTTCACACAAGGGTTTCCAATCTCCACTCTCCAAGACCTTGCTTTGGAGTCTTCTCTCAAACCGACGCCTTCTCTCAGACGCCTTCCACAAGGGTTTTGAACTCTCCTTCTAATGTTCCTCTTCCCTGGGGCACCACATGCATTCAAACTGTCTTCCGTGCACTCTCTCACCAACTCAGCCGTCAATAGTACAACTGTTTCACATGCCCGTAGTTTCAGACCTTTAGCCATCTCTTTGGACCTTTTTGTCTCTTGCAAGCTGTTCTCTCTTTAAATCTGCTTTCTGCAGCTTTTGCCTCTTCAAATTTGAAGTTTGGAGCCTCTCTGCCCCTTACTCTTAACTTCACTTAAAAGGACATTTCCTAGGTTGCAGTCTTTCCTTTGGCTGAAAGGTCTTCTTGGGGCCTTCCAGTGTTATACTCCCCTGGATTTTCAGGGTTTTTCTTTAGCTTGGGAATGGCTATCTGTCCCCTTCTAGGCTGCTTCTTTGGCAGCTATCTTCAAAACCAGCAAAACTCCAACAGCTTCCAAAACAAACTGCTGTTTCCAGCTTGTGTGTGTGTCTGTGGAAGAGGCCTGCCTCTATGGGCCCCTGTTGCAAGGCAACAGCACTTTTTTTTTTCTACTCTTGCATCTGCTTAACTTCTCTTTACAAATGCGGGCACCTTTTTAAAGTGAAACTAAAACTTAATTTGACCTTTCTTAACACACAGATACAGAAATACAAATCAAACTTAAAACATTAAAGTTAAAACTCATTCCTAATACCCACCAAATCAAATATAACTTAGTTAAACTTTCTCTTTTTCTAACACACATGCTCCATTCCAAGGATGAGGCCACGGTCATACAAGATTGTTACGACTCATTCAGAGTTTGACATCCTTCATTGAGATGCTGAGGATAGCAATGAAAGTGCTACTGAGAACAGTGTTCATGCTGCAGGCTCTTCAAGCATTTCACCAACATCCCACTGCCTATGACCCCCTTCAAGAGGCAGTATGCCTGGAGTGTTGTTAGGTGCCTCAAAAGAGGTGGATCATCACTCACCGGTTCTCTCTTTGATGTGTGACGTCTAATCTGAATCTGGACTGTGGCATCTCTCTACAGGCCAAGATTCATGCAAGATTAATTTCAGGCCCTGTCATCATACTGAGTCCACAGCATGAGATTGTTGTTTAGAATGCTGTGATCTGTCACACACAGTCATGGATGTGAGCCTGCGAGTCAGAACTTGTATGCACTGCGAGAGCTTCAGCAGTAGCTTCGCCTGATCACTGACAATCACCTGCCTTTGTCTGGAGTATCCCAACTTCCCTTTGCATCTGTGGGCCAGAGAAGCAGACATTGCATTTGGGCATTAATTAGTTATCTTGTTGATAATAGACAGCACACATCAGATGTAGTGGAGCTTAGCTCTGATCCTGTCTGACGCCTCCACATTTTCAGTCCAGCAGTCACAGATGTCCAGATGGAAATCAGCACATTGGTGGCTCATCGGGCAACTGGCTTAGAGATTTTGGCACGCCATGTTAGCCAGACCGTCAGATCCAGCGCAGTAGTTGTTTCCAGTCCATTCTTGTTAAATCATTCTTCAGCTTAGTAAAAAGATAAAGCTTATTTGTAGTTATCTTTGTCCTTTTCCATAATTATGTTGAAACTAACTGAATTATGATGACTACTCTCCCACTGTCACTCATTCCATCTGCCCAGTTTCATTTCATAAAACAACCCAGTCCAAAACAGTTCTTGCTGTGTTAAATTTGGCTATTGTTTAAACTTGCTGTGAAATACTCTAGGACATTCTGGAACATGAAAGACACTAGATAAGCCTAATTTTTTATGACCTGTTAGCTAACTAAATGTATTAAAATATCTGCTGCTAAAACAGCCCTAACTGGGGAGAGCTTTTTTATGGCGAGTGAAACTGACAAATCTCTGCATTTTGTGCTTTCAATTGTGGATGCAGTTGTGAACTTGTTTCCTGTTCTGGATGGGTCTTAAGATAAAGTGCAGTAAGGCTATTCAGCCCAAAGCACTTTGGTATCTTTTAGTTGAATCTCAGTTCTAACAACCTGCATGTCCCTCAATCTCTTCATTTCAATACATTTCTGAGAAAATAAACTTAAATGCCTTATAGCCATTGCCCACTACATTCTAAAAGTACTAGGTGCTTTACAACTAATCTGGTTTTTGAAAACAGTATTTGTGTTGTTTTTAAGTTACTCCTCTTAAACTCATTTGTGCTTCAGTAAGTTTCCCCAGCCATCGTCAAGCTACTTTTTGAATGTAAAGGTTACGTCAGACTTCCTTATTTAGACTTTCCCGCACCCCACCCCCAGCCATCATGAGTTACATTATTTAAACAAAGCTTGCAGAAATTATGGACAAAAAGAGTAGACTACCATTTTCTTTTCATTTCAGGCCCCATTACTTTTGTTTCAGCCACAACCTACAAATCAGCTGAGTGCTTTTCTAATCATTGGTCTTTTGACAGCACCCCAAGCCATCAACGAACATGTAGCTTCCACAAAATTGTTACAAATTATACTTTTTAAATGGCTACACAATTTATTGAGCAGTATTGTGGAATCAGTGCTGCAGTATAAATGAGGCAGGTACAACACCACTTTTCTGGTTACATTTCTGGACCACTCAATATAGATTGAGATAAACTGCCAGAGAGATAAACTGCACTCATCATTATTTGTGGTCATGGCTCTTTTTTTAAATAAAAGGTTATTTGCAGTGAAGATGTGATGTTATGATTCTGATTTGTTATAAATTACTGCATGATTTGCACCAAAAATTGCAACTTTGGCAAATAACCTCCACATTGAAATTAGCATTATGTTACAAAATTGTTGGAATTAATGCAAATTAATTTCACAACAGGTAATTACGGATGATAATTAACATATAGGGACTCTGTTGGTGACACGATTTATGATCCTAAACTGACACTGCCATTATAAGTGTAGCAGGCTTGGGAGGAAAATGGTGACTTGGGTCATTTCTGGGCCTGCTGTAAACTAATTAATATAGAGATGGATTGCTATGATTAGTCAACAACTCAATTATTGTATTGAGTATCTAGGACTGTTGAAGGCAATTTTAGTGGGCCTTGGGTCTTCATAAGGCTAGCAATTCTGTCCCAATAAAATCTGCTTCCGATCAGGATGGTCATGTTCTTTGAATGTTTCTTTTCATGAATGTTTGTAAATTTTGCACACCTATTATTCACTCATTAACTTCTAACAGATCAATACAATTCCCAAATGCAACTGGGTTATACTGTCCTCTTATAAGAGAGGCAAGACATTATCTTCGGTCTCTTTTCTCTTGATTCATCCTCTTCCTTCCCCACTCTGCACTTCTCTTTCTAATTCACCTTATGTCCTTTCTTTGGTTCTTTATTTTTTTTCTTTGATTAAAGAGATAGATAATTGGAGGTAATGCCTGTGAGATCCCAGGTGCAGCATTGAAATCCGTGGCTTTTGGCCATAATTTGCTATAGTCGGGCATCTAATGGCATCCATCGTTAGTTAAACTAGCCTTCGCACATGTAAATTTTTTGCATAGCAATTTGCTGTAACCATGAGCACAGTGAAGAAACCTTAGTATTTGGGACACAGGTGAACAGGGCAAATGGTTGTCATCTCCTTAGTCATTCAGATTGCAGATTTGTGGGATAAACAGTACAAGAACTTAGAAGTGTAAATTGACTTTGCCTACTCTAATGTCAAACCAGATACAGAAAGAGAAATGGGAAGGGAAAAAAACATCGGATAGAGCAGGAAGAGACACAGGAAATTATTTAGTGTTTTTTATTTTAAATTTGGTACTTCTAAAATTTTAAATGTGCCATTGCTGCACATTAAATAACTGAACACAAAATAACATGTCCTTATTTTGAAAAGAAATTCTAACCCATTATCAATTTGCATTTCCATAAATTTGCAGTGAATTTCACGCGTGGCATGTGTGCCAAGTCGGTGGGCCCAGGATTGGACGTACAAACCACCTGGGCGAGATTGTGTTTCCAAAGCGATTTCACGCTGGGTGGCCAATTAAGGGCCGCTCTGCATGAAACGTGTCTGCTCAATAGTTGGAAGGGCTGCACGGGGGCAGGAGCCTGTCGGGCGCTGGGTCCAATGGAGTTGTTTGATGAAACATTTTTTCCAGCTGATATGGCCTCTGCACCTGCTGGGCAGGCCAGGTCAAGTCCTGTGGCCATTTGCCCCCACCCGGGTCTCAGATGAATATCTAGGAATACTTGTGGGAGGAGGTCAGTGCCTGGTGGGACATCCTCATTCCCAGGGATGGCAAGAGGACGCTACCGCACCTGACAAAGTACAGGCAGAGGTGGCTGCCCAGGTCAGCGGCCATGATGTTGTGCAGCATACATGGGTGCAGTGCCGGAATAAGGTTCAACGATCTGCTGCGCTCAGCAAGGGTGAGTACTGAGTTGGCATGCACCTTTGTGGAGAACAGCTGGCCATCCCCCCCGTGGTCCGAGGGTAAGAGTCTGACCACCAACTGTAAATGACATGGGCGCCAGCCAAGGCGGTGAGCTCTGGCTGCTTGGCTTTGCAGGTTCAAGGCCACGACTCGCATGTGCACTGCAAGATGTTCCTCAGGTGGGGTTGGCCAAGCTGCAATGGCGCTGCAGGTAGAAAGTGGACTAATCAGTGCTCCTCTGCCCTTTCAGGAGAAGAGAAGCCATAACAGCATTGAGAGGTCAAGGATAGGCAGAGGCCCCCCACACCTCATATTGACGAGGGACGAGATAGATGCCTTAGATGGAGTATCCGCGCCCAACTTATTACAGCTGTCGTGGAGAGGCAGGGGTCTCTGGCGAAGGTAAGAGTGCAGTGTGAGAGTGTGTCAGAGTGTGTAAATGTTTTGTTGTGTCATCTGTAATGGAAACCTCACCCAGAGTCCCCTTTGTTCATTGAAGGGTGATGGCACCATGATGCAGATCTTCGTTGTCTCACCAGCATGCCTAGCATGCACAGTGACAGTGTGATGACTAATACTAATGATGTCTTTTTTCTCCCCTAGACTCGCCATCCAGCAAACGATTGCAAGACCCCGATGAGCCACCCTTGACACCAGAGGAGCAGTGCCTGTCAGACGCACCTGTGTCACATCTCCTTTCTGCACCAGGCACCAGTGCAGATACCTCAGTGGGCGTTAGATCATCTGCTCCAATGTCAGTGCACAGCGGTAAGGGCACGGCACACTCACATGAGGAGCAGGTGGAAGCAGAGAGTGTCCAGGGCACTGGCAGTGGGAGGACTGCTGGAGACCAGGACATGCTGAATCCAAGGCAGATGATGAGCCTCTGGAGTTGTCCATTGGGCGGTAAATGCTGGATGTCTACCAGGGAGCATGGTAGGATCTGGTGGAGATTCCTGAGGGTTTGGGTGCCATGGCCTGTTATGGAGGAATCCATGCGGAGCATGTGTACTGTGTTGACCCACAGCACCGAGCGCACTACCTCCTCCATTGAGGGAGTGACAACCCTCATGGGGGAGGCAGCTCCAGGAACAGAATAAGGGGTTCTTGGGGTGCGCATGGACCTGCAAGCCCTCGCACAGGCAATGATCTCAGGAGGTCACTGCCAGCGTGAGAGATGGATGAGGCACCTAGTATCTGCCAGCTGCCTGTCCATCAGTGGCGAGCAGGGGAGTCCACACTTTGGTGCACAATGGTCTTCTTGTCTCTGCAGGCTCCTCCCAGGGCACTCTGGATGACGGTAGCAGCTCCTCTCCCAGGGACTGTGGCATCTGTTGAGGCCATGATGACTGAGTCCAGCCACTGCACTGGCTACTCCCTCCCAGGCAGGGCCTGCATAGACTCGACTGGCCAGAGGACGACTGCCATGGTCATCAAGGCTAACAGGACAGCACAGTCAGCAGGCTGCCTCCAATGCTGCTGCCAGCGAGGTGGCGGGGGGGGGATAGTAGTCGCAAGGGTAAGTTTAAAGCACCATGAGCACAAGAGGGACTTTTCACAGGTGATCTTTTGTTCTGCCGTGTTTTCTTAATTTGTTTCCTGCTGCAACCATTAACACCTCATATTATGTTCATTTTCAGTGAGTGCCAACATTATATAAATTTTGCTTTGCGTTAATGGCCTGAGTATGCTTTACTTGTTCTGTAGGTGCAGGGCATGCCAGTATTTCATGCTGGATGTGAATGGCTCTAAACTTTATTGCACAGGCACTGAGTGGACTTTGGAGTGGGTCATTTCAAATGTTCGGTAAGGAGGCATAAGATGGAAGCAGTGCCTTGGCAGACTAGCTGAAGGAGCGTTGAATCAAGGCCTCCCTGGTGCCCCTGCCTTTCATGTGCTCACCGTGTTCTTCCCAAGGCTCCTCTTCTGATCCACCACTGGCCAGATTGTAGAGCGTGCAATGACTATCAAACGACACACTCATTGAAGTACCAGGCATCTGAATCTCAGGTGAACTGTGGTCCTCTCTCACTGCCCTTGTGAAGGCATGACTGCTCTGCTCTGCTTCTGTTCTTGGGTGCCAGAGAGGCGTCATAAGCCACCTTCCCAATGGAAAGTCCTTGTCACCCAGCAGCCATCCATACAGTTGAGCTGGAGCCTTGGCACCTGTGAATGTCAGAGAATGTACGTGTCATGGCAACTGCCAGAGTACCTTGTACAGACTTGGAGAATCTGCGCTTTGTGGTCACAAACTATCTGGACCTTCATGGAATGGAGCTGGCATCAATGGCACCCTGGATGCAGGGGATCCCAGCAATTGCAGCAAAGCCTCTGGCTCGCTCAGCCAGGCCGGCCTTGTCCGTCCGGAAATGACATGACCCGCTTGAAGTCAGTCACCAGCTTCATGCAACTATGGGCAGCTGCTTGGAACGCTCCACACAGATCCCCCACTAACCCCTGGAATAAATACATGTGACTATTTTCTTTACCCAAAGAACTG
Organism: Carcharodon carcharias; assembly: GCF_017639515.1. Classification (NCBI taxonomy): domain Eukaryota; kingdom Metazoa; phylum Chordata; class Chondrichthyes; order Lamniformes; family Lamnidae; genus Carcharodon; species Carcharodon carcharias. The sequence continues at coordinate 42,702,715 of NC_054472.1, read as the reverse complement.
GCGAATTTTGTTGTTAGTGGTGGTGGGAATAATATTGGTAATCAAAATGTATTTGAATCTTTTTTTATTCACTCTTAATTATTTTGTATGGCTTTCAGCTTGCAAAAAATCTGCCTCCACGGACTGTTGGTTACCCATGGACTCTAATTTATAGTACTGCTAAACATGGCATGAGCCTGAAAACACTGTACCGTAGTATGACAGGTGTCGATACACCAATGCTGCTAGTCATTAAAGACAGCGATGGCCAGGTATGGAATGGGCATTTAAAAAGCAGAATGCTATTTTTATTTCATGAATTTTAGAAAAGGATTGTTTATTATATAAGGCACTGTTAACTGTGAACAAAGTATTAATATTTCAAATACTGAAATTTTCTGCAAAAATGCAGGAAATCTATTAATTTGTACATGTGCACACAATATATTTCTTTTCTGTACTACTCTATTCTGTGTTACCTTTGACTTCTCCCTTTTATCTCAATGGTAGTTCTCCCAGTTTTGTAATGCTGTAGCATTAATCCTGCCTGCTGCTGCTTGCTGAAGTGTTACATCGTACACCCAGACGTGACTGTCAGCTCTGTTCTCCATTGCTCCACTACCCATTCTACCTACTATACCTGGTGAACACCCATTTAAATTTGAGGATGGGGAGCGCTAGCTCTGGAGGGCACTGCGCAAGCATGATGATGAAGTGGCCATTGGTGTAAATGTGAACAGGTGTCGGGAGGGTGGTAAATCAAATCAGTTGGTAGCTTAAGAAATGCTCTCTATTAACCATGTCCTCATTAACTGACTTCCGTTGTTCTATTTTATATCTGCAGCTATTTGGTGCTCTAGCATCTGAACCATTCAAGGTTAGCGATTGTTTTTATGGAACTGGGGAGACCTTCCTTTTTACATTTTATCCTGAATTTAAGGTAAAAATAATTAATCAGTTAGGAATTACTTAATGTTTTGGTAATTTAAGTTTATTTCAAATTTTAGTCATTTTTTGATCATTCAGTCATTATTAATACAGCAATGAATGAGGCCATTCAGCCCATCGAGTCCATGCCATGCGCTGTTGTCTGGAGCAGTCCAGTCAGTCTCATTCCCCACTCTATGCCCAATAATAACTGCAAGGTTATTTCCCTTAAGTGCCCATCAAATTTTCTTTGGCATTCATTGATCACCTTCCTCATGGACAATGAGATCCAGGTCATTACCACCCGCTCTGTGAAAAAACTCTTCCTCACATCCCTCTCCTTGTGTCTCTTGCTCAAAATCTTAAATTTGAGTTCCATAATCCTTGTACAATTAGCAAATAGAAAAACTTTTCTTTGTCTACCTGTCATAATTTTGTACACATTTCAAATAACCCTCTCAATTTCCTTTGGTCCAAGGAGAGCAAGCTAACATCATAATCCTTCATGCCTCAAAGCACTCTGGTAAATCTGCTCTGAACCCTATCTAGGTCCCTCACATCCTTCCTAAAATATGATGACCAGACCTGGGTGCAATACTCTAGTTGTGGCCTAACCAGAGCTTTATAAACGTTCGGCATAACCTCTTTAACCTCAATACCTCTACGAAACCCATGATCCTCACTGTTCGTCACACCTCCAGTTCTGCGGTCAGCAAATTTTAATTTTTTTTCCTGTGTTCTAAAATGCAAGTCATTTTTATTTATCAAGAAAAGTCGTGGCCCTAGCAGTGATTTCCAGATCTCTTTTACCATGTTTGATCTGTTCCTGGTTTTATCTGTCTTTCAGATTTTAATGACGTTTTATTTTAAAAATGCATTCTTGGGCTGTGGGCTAGTTGCCCCAAGAAAGTGGTAGTCAGCTTCCGTCTTGAACCTCAGGAAGCAGGCTGATGCAAGCAAATGGCTTGCTTGGCAGCATACTCCAAAACTGAAAGTTCGTAATCAGCAAAGGTTAAGCCAATATACAGATAACAGATTTCAATATAGATTGAGTGAAAATTTGGTTTAAATAGTTATTTAGTCATTGGAGCAGGCTACATTTTAACTAAACTTAAGTAGGAGAAATTAATTATTCCCACTTCATTGTTGGGATAACTGTTGTTGGGCGTTTGTGGTTTAGAAATCACGGAACCATGCAAATCTTTTTATGTTTTTAATCAGCGGAACTTATTCAACTGGATGTGGTTACCACAAAAGTAAATGGGGTTTGTGAACAAATCTGATAGACCACTACAGGCATCTGAGAGCAATGACAAACCCATGATCCAAACAAAAGACCCAGATAAGGCACTGAAGTAAACACGTTGATGTGATTGGAGTCACATTAATCTGAGTAAGAGCGACAAGTTCCCTTCCCTAAAGAACGTTAGTGAACCAATTTGATTTTGATGATAATATGGCGGCTTCATGGTTATTTCATTGATTTTACCTCGAGACTTAGTACCTTAATTCAAATTCTCAATCCACCAATGATGAGAAGTGAACTCAGTGTCTGGTAACACAATCGCAATCTACTGTGCCCTATATGTTGGCTTTTTCCAGCTCCTAGAAGTCAGCAATGTCAACAGGACTGAAGTTGTTCCCTGACATTAGGTGAGTTGCATCCGGAGGTGCAAGATATGCGAATAACTTGCTTGTTATTAATTGAGGCCCAATTTCAGATGTGCCTCAGGCCCCAGCTACAAACTCTTTAAGAGACCCAAGCAAGGAGCCATCAGTTAAGATGGGGGCATCAGGCCCATTGTTGTTTCTGGGTTTGCCGAAAGAGTGTGGCTGCTCTCCTCCCCCAGCCCGACATGAGCTTGTTGGAAGTCATTGGAACTTGATGTAAGATCCTCATCTTACCTCATTCTTTCACCATAGTGAACTTTCCTGATTTCACTTATTCCTTTAATTGCTGCTGGTCCTCACTTGGTTTCCACTTGCCACACTACAGCTGCTCCCACATCTGCAGAAGTTATCAGCTCCCCCCCCCGCCACCCCCCATCGTAATTCAGTGCAAAGATTATTGAGAATGTCAAATCTTTATTTTTAAGTGTACCCCCAGCTAAAACCGAATGCATCAGGGGAGAACGGCATACATAGGGTAAACAGCAGAACAGTATTTCAATTCTTGTCACCACCAAAAATTCTTATAATAGCAAAGACTAAAAACCTTGATGATTTAAAAAGTTCAAAAATCTAACCAGTTGATTGTGTAATTAGTTCCAAAGCTTAGATGACATCAGAAATAAAAACAAAATTCTGGAAATATTTAGCAGGCCTGACAGCATCTGTGGAGAGAGAATTGGAGTTAATGTTTCAGGTCAATGACCTTTCTTCGGAACTGGGAAAAGTTTGAAATGTAATGGGTTTTCAGCAATTGAAAGAAAAAAGAGCAAAAGATAAGGTTTGAAATAGGGTGGAGAGCAGGAGAGATTAAATAACAGAAGTGTTTAATGCGCAAGGCCAAAGGGAGGGTTAGGGCAAGTAACAAAGGATGTGTCTAAAGGAGATGTGAGTGGCAAAATTATGACTTGAAATTAATTTACCATTTATTCACTCGTTCTACAAGTCATCTTGTGTCCTGCCAGTATTAACTATACCCTGCATTCAAAGAGGAGATAGTTTGGGTACAGTCAAGGTACAGTTGGGGAAAGATGAGACAAACTTGCTCCATGAGCAAGGGATAGAGCAGGGATATATGGGGATCGAAAAGGTAGGTAAAGCAGAAAAAGCATGTCGGGTGGATAATACAGTTGAAAAGCAGGCTGAATATAGAAAGTTCAGAGGAAAAGTGAAAATAGAAATGAGAAATAGAAAGTATGAGAAGAGTTTGACAACTAACATAAAAGGGAATCCAAAAGTCTTCCATAGGCTTATGGAAGTAAAATGTGGTAGAGGAGGAGCACAGCCATTTAGGAACCAAAAAGTGGATTTATGCATGGAGGCAGGGGTCATGGCTCAGGTACTAAATGAATACTTTTCCAAGGAAGAAGTGAAAGCCCAGATCATAGCAAAAGTTGATGCACCGGATGGGCTAAAAATTGATAAAGAAGTGGTATTGGATAGGCTGGCTTTGCTTAAAGTTAATAAGCCACCCGAGCCAAAATTACAGGAGAGAGGAGGACCCAGAGAAAAGCAGCAGCACCTAAAAAAGCTATCCAGTACAAGCCATGGATCCAGAGCGGACCAGCAGCTTTCTGAGAAAAATCAAAGTGTGACATCACCGGAAAACAGGTAGTTGATTGATTGGTAAGTATTTTTCTCATTTATTGTTCAAATCTCGGGAAATTTAAGTAATTGGAATTTCATTCAAGGCATTTGTTGAAATAAGAATAAAAGCACAGGTAAGACGAGAGATGTTTATTAAAATTTAATCAGCAAAATAGTAAATGATACAAAGTTGGCAGGGCAGGTGATGTGTGGCGGCTGCAGAAGATGTGAGCTCGTGGACAGCTGCATGATCCAAGGCAAACACGTGTGCATTGGGTATCTGCAGCTGGAGGAACTTGAGCAAGATGCCAAGCTGCAGACACTTGTAACACTCCGGGTGGGGGGGAAGAGAGAAGAAGTTCCTTGATGCTATGCTCTACTATGCAGTAGGATAGGGTCATCTCAGTTGGTCCATAGTCAGGGACAGGTAGGTATGACTGCGAGATGGGGATTGAGAAGGTAGAGTGGAGGAGCCTTGGCCCTTGTAATTGTCCAGCTGGTTCAAGGACCTTGCAGCCATATGGACAAAGACAGGGGCTGCAGGGTGGGTGAGCAAACTGATCGTGGCATAGGGCTGTACTGGTAGTAGGGGCCTGTATAGTCAGGGGGATAGACAAAGTTCTCTGCAGCCGAGAACGAGAGTCTAGAAGGCTGTGTTGCATTTCCGATGCCAAGGTTTGGGACATCAGTTTTCCGTTTGGGATACTGATGAGGGCATTGGTTCCACAGGAGTGCAGTCAGAGCCAAGTTTGTGGCACCACAGGAGGGGAGGAAGAAGAACAGAAGAGCAATAGTGATAGGGGATTCATGAGTTAGGGGAACAGACAGGTGTTTCTGCAGCCGTAGATATGACTCTAGGGTGGTATGTTACCTCCCTGGTGCCATGGCTGCAGGGCATTCTTCTGGGGGAGGGTGAGAAGGTAGAGTGGAGGAGCCTTGGCCCTTGTAATTGTCCAACTGGTTCAAGGACCTTGCAGCCATATGGACGAAAACAGGGGCTGCAGGGTGGGTGAGCAAACTGACCATGGCATATGGAAGGGCTGTACTGGTAGTAGGGGTCAGTATAGTCAGGGGGATAGTCAAAGTTCTCTGCAGCCGAGAACTAGAGTCTAGAAGGCTGTGTTGCATTTCCGATGTCGCCTTCTACGTTGCTACCAGTGACTTCGGAATGGAAGGGGGTTGTGGTCCTGTGGACAGAATTAGGGAGCTAGGTAGAAAATTAACAAGCTGGACCTCAAAAGTAGTAATCCCTGGATTACTACTAGTACCATGTGCAAGTGAGTATCGGAGGATAAGGCAGATGAATGCAAGGCTGGAAAGATGGTGCAGGAGGGAGGGCTTTAGATTTTTGGGAAACTGGGACTGGCTCCTGAGGAGATGGCACCTGTACAAGCCAATCTGAACAGAGCTAGTGCTGTTGGGGGTTTAAACTAATTTGACAGGGTGTGGGAACCAGGAGAGAACATTTGAAAGTAATAAGTAAGGTCTACAAAATACTGGGAGAGACAGAAGCACTAGAATTGGAAGTAATAAGTTAATAGGCAAAGTCAGAATAAGGGAGAAAGTAATGAAGTCTATAAGTATGTGAATGCACAGAGTATAGTAAATGAGATTGGTGAGTTACAGGTGCAGAATTATGATATTGTGATGATAAGAGAGACCTACCTCAAGGAAGGGCAAGACTGGGTGTTAAATACTCCTGGGTACAAGGTGTCTGAAAGATAGGGCAGGAAGGGAAAGATGGGCTGTATTGGTTAAGGAGAGCAGAGCAGTGCTGGAGAAAGAGGATGTCCCAGAGGGTTCAAAGACAGAATCAATTTGGCTAGAGCTAAGGAACAAAGGGTGCAGTCACATTGTTCGGTGTAGTCTATGGACCACCAATTAATGGGAAGAACAAATCTGCAGGGAAATTCCAGAGAAGTGCCAGAATTATAAGAGTAGTTATAATGGGGGACTTTAATTACCTGAATCTTGACTGGGATAGTGGGGGCAACAGTTGCTAGAGTGTGTTCAGGATAATTTTCTACAGCAGTATGTGTATAGGCCAACAAGAAAGGAGGCATTGCTAGACCTGGTTCTTGGAAATAAAGTGGGCCAAGTAGATCAACTATCAGGGACATTTAAGAGACAGTGATCATTATGTCATAAGATTTAGGATGACGGTAGAAAAAGACAATGGGCAATCCAATAATTAACTAAAGGAGAGCCGGCTTCAGTGGGCCAGAATGGAACTGGGCCGGATAGACTGGAACCAAAAGTTGGCGGGAAAAACTCTAGCTGAACAATGGGCTACCTTCAAAGAAGAAATGGTTCGAGCACAGTCAAGGTATATTCCCTCAAAAAGGAAGGGTAAGACAAACAAATGCAGAGCTCACTGGATAAGAAAGAAGATAGAAATGAAGGTAAAGAAGAAGTGTACTTACAACAGGTGTCAAGTAGAAAATACAATTGAGAAGCAAGCTGAATACAGAAGGTTCAGAGGAGAGGTGAAGAAGCAAATAAGAGAAAAAAAGAGGAATTATGAGAAAAGACTGGCAGCCAATATAAAGGGGAACCCAAAGTCTTCTATAGGCACACAAATAGTAAAAGGAGGATTTGGGCTGATTAGGGACCAAAATTACACATGGTGGCAGGGGGCATGGCTGAGGTGTTAAATCAACACTTTACGCCCAGAGCAGGAAACTCTGTCACGTGAAGGGTTTAAAATTGCTAAGGAGAAGATATTGGATGAACTGTTGGTACTTAAAGTTGACAAGGCACTGGAACTGGATGAGAAGCATCCAATGATATTGCAGGAGGTGAGAATGGAAATTGCAGGGGCATTGGCCATGATCGTTCAGCCTTCCCTAGACTTGGGAGGTGCCAGAGGACTGGAGAATTACAAACATTATGCCCTTGTTCAAAAAAGGTTGTAAGAATAAGCCCAGCAATTACAGACCAGTCATAAAAACAAAAAACTGCGGATGCTGGAAATCCAAAACAAAAACAGAATTACCTGGAAAAACTCAGCAGTTCTGGCAGCATCGGCGGAGAAGAAAAGAGTTGACGTTTCGAGTCCTCATGACCCTTCAACAGAACTAGGTGAATCCAAGGAAGGGGTGAAATATAAGCTGGTTTAGGTTTATGTGGGAGGGGGGTGGGGGAAGAGAAGTGGAGGGGGGGTGTGGTTGTAGGGACAAGCAAGCAGTGATAGAAGCAGATCATCAAAAGATGTCACAGACAACAGAACAAAAGAACACATAGGTGTTGAAGTTGGTGATATATATCTAAACGAATGTCCTAATTAAGAATGGATGGTAGGGCACTCAAGGTATAGCTCTAGTGAGGGTGGGGGCAGCATAAAAGATTTAAAAATAATTAAAAATAATGGAAATAGGTGGGAAAAGAAAAATCTATATAATTTATTGGAAAAAACAAAAGGAAGGGGGAAGAAACAGAAAGGGGGTGGGGATGGAGGAGGGAGTTCAGGACCTAAAGTTGTTGAATTCAATATTCAGTCCGGAAGGCTGTAAAGTGCCTAGTCGGAAGATGAGGTGTTGGTCCTCCAGTTTGCGTTGGGCTTCACTGGAACAATGCAGCAAGCCAAGGACAGACATGTGGGCAAGAGAGCAGGGTGGACTGTTAAAATGGCAAGCAACAGGGTGGTTTGGGACATTCTTGCGGACAGACCGCAGGTGTTCTGCAAAGCGGTCGCTCAGTTTACGTTTAGTCTCTCCAATGTAGAGGAGACCACATTGGGAGCAATGAATACAGTAGACTTTAAGTTGGGGGAAATGCAAGTGAAATGCTGCTTCACTTGAAAGGAGTGTTTGGGCCCTTGGACGGTGAGGAGAGAGGAAGTGAAGGGGCAGGTGTTACATCTTTTGCGTGGGCATGGGATGGTGCCATAGGTGGGGGTTGAGGAGTAGGGGGTGATGGAGGAGTGGACCAGGGTGTCCCGGAGGGAACGATCCCTACAGAATGCCGACAGTAGGGGGTGAAGGGAAGATGTATTTGGTGGTGGCATCATGCTGGAGTTGGCGGAAATGGCGGAGGATGATCCTTTGAATGCGGAGGCTGGTGGGGTGATAAGTGAGGACAAGGGGGACCCTATCATGTTTCTGGGAGGGAGGAGAAGGCGTGAGGGCGGATGCGCGGGAGATGGGCCGGACACGGTTGAGGGCCCTGTCAACGACCGTGGGTGGAAAACCTCGGTGAAGGAAGACATGTCAGAGGAACTGTTTTTGAAGGTAACATCATCGGAACAGATGCGACGGAGGCGAAGGAACTGAGAGAATGGGATGGAGTCCTAACAGGAAGCGGGGTGTGAGGAGCTGTAGTCAAGGTAGCTGTGGGAGTCGGTAGGCTTGTAATGGATATTGGTGGACGGTCTATCACCAGAGATTGAGACAGAGAGGTCAAGGAAGGGAAGGGAAGTGTCAGAGATGGACCATGTGAAAATAATGGAGGGGTGGAGATTGGAAGCAAAATTGATAAATTTTTCCAAGTCCCGACGAGAGCATGAAGCAGCACCGAAGTAATCATCGATGTACTGGAGAAAGAGTTGTGGAAGAGGGCTGGAGTAGGACTGGAACAAGGAATGTTCCACATACCCCATAAAGAGACAGGCATAGCTGGGGCCCATGCGGGTACCCATAGCCACACCTTTTATTTGGAGGAAGTGAGAGGAGTTGAAGGAGAAATTGTTCAGTGTGAGAACAAGTTCAGCCAGACGGAGGAGAGTAGTGGTGGATGGGGATTGTTCAGGCCTCTGTTCGAGGAAGAAGCTAAGGGCCCTCAGACCATCCTGGTGGGGGATGGAGGTGTAGAGGGATTGGACATCCATGGTGAAGAGGAAGCGGTTGGGGCCAGGGAACTGGAAATTGTTGATGTGACGTAAGGTATCAGAGGAATCACGGATGTAGGTGGGAAGGGACTGGACAAGGGGAGAGAGAAGGGAGTCAAGATAACGAGAAATGAGTTCTGTGGGGCAGGAGCAAGCTGACACGATCGGTCTACCGGGACAGTTCTGTTTGTGGATTTTGGGTAGGAGGTAGAAGCGGGCCGTCCGAGGTTGGGTGACTATCAAGTTGGAAGCTGTGGAAGGAAGATCCCCAGAGGAGATGAGGTCAGTGACAGTCCTGGAAACAATGGCTTGATGTTCAGTGGTGGGGTCATGGTCCAGGGAGAGGTAGGAGGAAGTGTCTGCGAGTTGACGCTCAGCCTCCGCGAGGTAGAGGTCAGTGCGCCAGACAATAACAGCACCACCCTTGTCAGCTGGTTTGATGACAATGTCAGGGTTGGACCTGAGAGAATGGAGTGAAGTAAGTTCAGAGAGTGAGAGATTAGAATGGGTGAGAGGAGCAGAGAAATTGAGACGACTAATGTCGCGCTGACAGTTCTCAATGAAAAGATCAAGAGAAGGTAAGAATCCAGAGCGAGGGTTCCAGGTCTTCGCTGTCTTCATCTCTGGGCTCACTTCTTTGGGCAGGAGTCCTCTCCCCGTTCAACGGATCCTTTCACCCACCTCCTATATTCTCCCTCCAACTGGACCCCTCCCTCTGGACCTTCTACCTCCTACCCAAAATCCACAAACAGAACAGTCCCAGTAGACTGATCGTGTCAGCTTGCTCCTGCCCCACAGAACTCATTTCTCGTTATCTTGACTCCCTTCTCTCTCCCCTTGTCCAGTCCCTTCCCACCTATATCCGTGATTCCTCTGACACCTTACGTCACATCAACAATTTCCAGTTCCCTGGCCCCAACCGCTTCCTCTTCACCATGGACGTCCAATCCCTCTACACCTCCATCCCCCACCAGGATGGTCTGAGGGCCCTTAGCTTCTTCCTCGAACAGAGGCCCGAACAATCCCCATCCACCACTACTCTCCTCCGTCTGGCTGAACTTGTTCTCACACTGAACAATTTCTCCTTCAACTCCTCTCACTTCCTCCAAATAAAAGGTGTGGCTATGGGTACCCGCATGGGCCCCAGCTATGCCTGTCTCTTTATGGGGTATGTGGAACATTCCTTGTTCCAGTCCTACTCCAGCCCCCTTCCACAACTCCTACTCCGGTACATTGATGATTACTTCGGTGCTGCTTCATGCTCTCGTCGGGACTTGGAAAAATTTATTAATTTTGCTTCCAATCTCCACCCCCTCCATCATTTTCACGTGGTCCATCTCTGACACTTCCCTTCCCTTCCCTTCCTTGACCTCTCTGTCTCAATCTCTGGTGATAGACTGTCCACCAATATCCATTACAAGCCTACCGACTCCCACAGCTACCTTGACTCCTCACACCCCGCTTCCTGTAAGGACTCCATCCCATTCTCTCAGTTCCTTGGCCTCCGTCGCATCTGTTCCGATGATGCTACCTTCAAAAACAGTTCCTCTGACATGTCCTCCTTCTTCCTTAACCGAGGTTTTCCACCCACGGTCGTTGACAGGGCCCTCAACCGTGTCCGGCCCATCTCCCGCGCATCCGCCCTCACGCCTTCTCCTCCCTCCCAGAAACATGATAGGGTCCCCCTTGTCCTCACTTACCACCCCACCAGCCTCCGCATTCAAAGGATCATCCTCCGCCATTTCCGCCAACTCCAGCATGATGCTACCACCAAACACATCTTCCCTTCACCCCCTACTGTCGGCATTCTGTAGGGATCGTTCCCTCCGGGACACCCTGGTCCACTCCTCCATCACCCCCTACTCCTCAACCCCCACCTATGGCACCATCCCATGCCCACGCAAAAGATGTAACACCTGCCCCTTCACTTCCTCTCTCCTCACCGTCCAAGGGCCCAAACACTCCTTTCAAGTGAAGCAGCAATTCACTTGCATTTCCCCCAACTTAGTCTACTGTATTCATTGCTCCCAATGTGGTCTCCTCTACATTGGAGAGACCAAACGTAAACTGGGCGAACACTTTACAGAACACCTGCGGTCTGTCCGCAAGAATGTCCCAAACCACCCTGTTGCTTGCCATTTTAACACTCCACCCTGCTCTCTTGCCCACATGTCTGTCCTTGGCATGCTGCATTGTTCCAGTGAAGCCCAACGCAAACTGGAGGACCAACACCTCATCTTCCGACTAGGCACTTTACAGCCTTCCGGACTGAATATTGAATTCAACAACTTTAGGTCCTGAACTCCCTCCTCCATCCCCAGCCCTTTTCTGTTTCTTCCCCCTTCCTTTTGTTTTTTCCAATAAATTATATAGATTTTTCTTTTCCCACCTATTTCCATTATTTTTAAATATTTTTAAATCCTTTATGCTCCCCCCACCCCCACTAGAGCTATACCTTGAGTGCCCTACCATCCATTCTTAATTAGCACATTCGTTTAGATAAAATCACCAACTTTAACACCTATGCGTTCTTTTGTTCTGTTGTCTGTGACATCTTTTGATGATCTGCTTCTATCACTGCTTGCTTATCCCTACAACCACACCCCCCCCTCCACTTCTCTCCCCCCCCCCAACATCCACCCCCCCCCCCCCCCCCCCCCCCCCCGCCCCACTCTCCCCACACACACACGCACACACACACCTTAAACCAGCTTATATTTCACCCCTTCCTTGGATTCACCTTGTTCTGTTGAAGGGTCATGAGGACTCGAAACGTCAACTCTTCTCCGCCGATGCTGCCAGAACTGCTGAGTTTTTCCAGGTAATTCTGTTTTTGTTACAGACCAGTCAGTTTAACTTCAATGATTAATAGTCACAGTGTGTACTGATTAGGAACAGACAGCATGGATTTCTTAGGGAAAATCTTGTTTAACTAACTTGCTGGAGTTTTTTTTTGAAGAGGTAACAGAGGTTTGATGAAGGTAAAGCTGTTGATGTGATTTACATGGACTTCCAGAAGGCATTCGATACAGTGCTGCACTTAAGAGAAAAGTTAAAGCTCATGGAATGTGGATACAAAATTGTATTCCTCTCCACAGATGCTGTCAGATCTGCTGAGTTTTTCCAGGTATTTTTGTTTTTGTTTTGGATACAAAATTGGCTTAGTAATAGGAAACAGCGAGGAATAGTTAATGAGCATTTATTGGGTTGGAGGTTTGTAGTGGAGTTCCCCAGGGGTCACTATTAGGACCTTGCTTTTCCTGACATATATTTATGATCTAGATCTTGGTGTGCAGGGAACAATATCAAAGATTTTGGTTGATACAAAACTTGGAAGCTTTGTAAACTGAGAGGAGGACAGTATAGAACTTTAAAAAACATATTGGGCATCTGCGGTGGCAGATGAAGTTCAATGCAGAGAAGTGTAGGTAGAATTTTGGTAGTAAAAATGTGGAGACACAATATAATATATAAAATAAGAGGTACAACTCTAAAGGGTGAGCAGGAGCATAGGGACCTGGGTGTATATATGCTTAAGTTATTAAAGGTGGCAGGACAGGTAGAAAGAGCAGTTAGTAAAGCATTTACTAGCCTTTATTCATAGGGACATAGAGGTTTTGCTGAACTTATTTAGGACACTAGTTAGACCTCAGCTGGAGTAATGTGTACAGCTCTGGATGCCAAACTTTAAGAAAGATGTGAACACATTGGAGAGAGTACAGAAGAGATTTTCAAGATTCCAAGAATGAGAAACTTAATTTACGAAGATAGATTGGAGAAGTTGGGAATGTTGTCGTTGGAGAGGAGAAGGCTAAAAAGGGGTGTTCAAAATCTTGGGGGGGCTGGACAGAATAGATAGAGAGAAACAGTTCCCTCATAAAAGGATCGAGAACGATAGTTCACAGATTTAAAGTGTTTTGCAAAAGAAGCACATGCAATGTGAGAAAAAACTTTTTCACACAGCGGGTGGCTTAGGTCTGGAATGCACTGCCTGGAAGTGTGGTCGAGGCAGGTTCAATCGAGGCATTCAAGAGGACATTAGATGATTATTTAAATGGAAGCAATGTGCAGGGTTGCAGGGGAAATGGTACTGACCCATAATGTTCATTTGGAGAGCCTGTGCAGACACGATGGTCTCCTTCTGCACCATAATAATTCTGTGATCTGCTCTGGGCTGGAGAGAAACTTGCAGTGGGAGGGCAAGGATCCAGTTGCCATAGGTACCTTCTTCATGAAAGTTAGGGGCTAATGTAGGGCACAGTATAAATCAGGAAATTAGAGGTGCATGTAACAAGGGTAATACAATAATCATGGAGGACTTGAATCTACAAAAAGGCTGGGTAAACCTCTAGTGCTATGGAGGACGAATTCCTAGAATGTATATGAATTGGTTTTCTAGAACAGTATGTTGAGGAACCAAATAGAGAATGGCTATGGACTCGAAACATTTAACTCTGTTTCTCTCTCCACAGATGTTGCCAGGTCTGCTGAGTTTTTCCAGCATTTTCTGTGTTCATTTCAGATTTCCAGCATCTACAGTATTTTGCTTTTATCTATTTTAGACTAGGTCTAAAACTCTGCCATGAGAAAGAGTTAATTAGTAATCTTGTTATAAAGGAGCCTTTAGAGAAGAGTGACCATAATATGATAGAGTTTTACATTGTTTGACTTTTACATTAAGTTCGAAAGTGATGTAGTTCAATTCAAAACGAGGGTCTTAAATCTAAACAGTGGGAACTATGGAGGTATGAGGGCCAAATTGGCTGTTGTAGATTAGAAAACTAAATTAAAAGGTTTGACAGTGGACTGGCAATAGCTAGCATTTAAAAAATTAATACATGGTTTACAACAAATTTACATTCCTTTGAGGAACAAAAACCCAACAAGTAAGGTGATTCAACCATGGCCGAAAAGTTAAGGATTGTATTAGATTAAAGGAAGAGGCTTATAAAGTTACCAAAAAAAGTAGTAAATCTGAGGGTTGCGAACATTTTAGAATTCAGTAAAGGAGGACCAAGAAACTGATAAAGAGAAAATAGAATACAAAGTGAGAAACATAAATACAAACAAAACAAAAAGGAAAATATCAGCAAAGACAAATATGCACCCATATGCTCAAACAGGCAGAGACAGGAGGATTTATCATGGTGAATAAGGAAATGGCAGAGAAAATAAACAAAGACCTTGTGTGTCTTCACAGAGGAAGATACGGAAAATCTCCCAAAAATACCAGAGATTCAAGGGATTAGCAGAAATGAGGAACTGAAAGAAATTAGTATTAGTAAAAAAGTAGCACTGGAGAAATTAATGTATGGACTGAAAGTTCATTAATCCCCTGGACCCAATGATCAACATCCCAGAGTGTTGAAAAAGTGGCTGGAGAGATAGCATTGTTGATCATTCTTTAGATCCTGGACTTCTTGCAGAGTGCAAATGCAACCCCATTATGTAAACATATAGGTAGAGAGAAAATGAGGAACTACAGACCTGACATCAGTAGTAGTAGGGAAAATGCTAGAATCTATTCCAAAGGATATGGTAACTGGATTGGGTAGAGCCAGCATGGATTTATGGAAGGGAAATGATGTTTGACAAACCTGTTAGAGTTCTTTGAGGATAAAAGGGGGAACCAATTGATGTATGTGGTATTTCAGAAGGCTTTCAATAAGGTTCCATGTGAGCACATGGGATTGAGGGTAATATGGATTAAGAATTGGTTGACGGACAGAAAGCAGATAAACAGATCATTCTCAGATTGGCAGTCTATGATACTGTGGGATACTGCAAGGATCAGTGCTTGAGCCCCAGCTATTCACAATCTGTATCAACGATTTGGATGTGCGGTCAAATGTAATATTTCCAAGTTTGCTGGTTGCACAGAACTAGGTGGGAAGCTGAGTTGTGAGGAGGATGCAAAGAGGCTTCAAGAGAATTTAGACACTCTATGTGAATGGGCAAAAACATAGCAGATGAAACACAATGTGAATACTTCCTCTGCTTTTATTGATCACAAGAGTGATCTTCCAGAAGCTGAGAAAATAATTGTTTTGTTCTTGAAACTCCTGGGGATAGCTGCCAGACAAAGAGCCTGTGATCAGGTAACTTGTAGCAGCCAACTTTGTTCAGCAGAAAAATCTATTTTTAAAAAATAGCAATAAGTATTGGGTTTCTTTTCATGTTGTAGGAACCCAAGTCACTAAAAGCTCTATGCAGGTGCAACAAGCAATTAGGAAGGCAGTTTGAGTACAGAGTAAAGAAGTCTTGCTGCAACTGTATAGAGCCTTGGTGAGACCGCAATGCGAAGTTATCTGCTTCGGTAGAAAAAACAGAAATGCGGAGTATTTCTTAAATGGTGAGAGATTGGGAAGTGTGGATAGTCAAAGGGACCTGGATGTCCTTGTAAGTATGTATGGACAGGAGAGAGACAGTCAAACTGCACTGATTTCCTCTTGCCACCTACCAGCAGAAGATGTTTTGAATTCGCTTTTTAAAATAATTGGTTGTGTGTTTTCCCAATGCCTCAGTTTTTGTGATCCAATTTTATTAATAACCTGTAGCAAACTGGGAAAATTTAGGATTAACTCAGATTTTTCCACATTCAAATCCGCGAAAGGAGTGTTTGGCATATTCCACTTCCCGTGCACTCTCAATAAAGTGGGGACGGAGAGATAGAGAACAGGAGTTTTACAATACAAGGACCTCAGAAAATGAATATTAGTTCTCACAAGTTCCAGAATCCAATGAGAAATTATTTTTTGTGTTTATGTGCTGTGGCCAGAATTCCATTGTTCCCCTTTAAGAGAGAGACAAAGTAATTATCAGCATCTCTTCCAATATAATGAGTTCCGATCCTGACCTATATTTTCTGAAGTTAGAAGAATGAGGTGATCTCATTGAAACATACAAGGCGTGACAGGATCGATGCAGCAAATGCAGGAAAAATGTCCAGATGCCCCGCCACCTCCCTTCTGTTGTGGGGATCTAGAACCAGGGGACACAATCTCAGAATAAGAGGTAGGCCATTTAGGACTGAGAGGAAGAGGAAGTTCTTCACTCAGAGGATGGAATTGTCTATTCCAGAGGGCTGTGGAGGTTGTTGAGTATATTGGAGATCAATAGAATTTTAGATATTAAAGATGTCAAGGAATATTAGGATACTGAGAAAATGACATTGTGGCTGAAGGTCAGCCATGATCTATGAAATTGCTGCATAAAATTGGAGCAGGCTTGATGGGCTGAATGGGTGACTGCCTTCTGTCCCTATTTCCTGTATTCCTGTGCTGAGAGAACTAAGCGTTGAAATTATGGAGGTACTAGCCATAGTCTTCCAGTCCACCTTAGATACATGAGTAGTGCCAGAGACCTGGGGAATTGCATTTTATATCGTTATTCAAAAAAAGGTACAAGGATAAGCCCAGCAACTATGCCCAATCAGTTTAACCGCCAGGAGTGGGGAAGTTTTTAGAATGATGATTAGGGGAAAAATAAGCAGTCACTTGGACATATGTAGATTTAATTATGGAAAGTCAACAGGGATTGTTATGGGCTTCCTTTTTTTTTGATGAGGTAACAGAGTGTGGATGAGGGTCCTGCAGTTGGTATGTACAAATATCAAATGGCATTTTATAATCTGCGACATAGGCTTGTCAGCAATGTTTAAACCCATGAAATAAAAGGGGTAGTGGCATATGAAGTTGGCTGATTGACAGGAAACAGTAATTATTTTTCTGACTGCAGAAAGATATGGGGTTCAGCAGCAATTAATGTTAGGACCATTGCATTTCTTGATCTGTGCTGAGGATCTAGATTTTGGTGTATCGGACACAATTTAAAACTTTTTAGATGATGTAAAATTTGAAAGTATTGTGAACTGTAAAGAGGATAGTGATAAACTTTGAGAGCACATAGCTGCAATGGTTGGATAACTGGCAAATTAAACTTAATGCAGGGAAGAGTGAAGTGATTCACTTTGATAGGAAGAACGGCAATATAAAATATAGGGTACAGTTCTAAAGTGGATACAGGACCTGGAGGGATTTATGCACAAATCAGTGAAGGGCAGTCTATATTGCCTCCCCTTTTCCTTTCTCCGTAAATATATCACCTCTCACTTCTGCATTAAGTTCCATTTGCCACTTATCTGCCCATCCTGCGAGCCTTTTGCAGTCAATTGGCATCATACTCACCGTCTGTTGTATCTCCAAGTTTGAAGGTTGACTGGAAATTTGAAAGGTGTTCGAAATCTAATGATTTCTTGGCAAAGCAGATAGGAAATAACTGTTCCCATTGGAAGAAGGCTTGAGAGCAAGACCCCACCAATTTAAAGTGAAAGAACCAGAGGTGGCATAAGGATTTTTTTTTAATGCAGTGTGTGGTTAGGATCTGGAATGTATTGCCCGAAAGTTTGGTAGAGGTCAACTCAATTGCTGCTTTCCAAAGGGAATTAGATAATTATCTGAAGAGGAAAGAGTTTCAGGGCTACAGAAAAATGTGGGGAAACAGGGTCTATCCTGCAGGCACCTGACATGGACACGACAGAGCCGATTGGCCTCCTTCTGTGCTGTAACTGTTCTACAATTGGTGCAATTCACTGTTCTATTTGTATTTTTCTTTAACTGTGTTGTTTTGTAAATAGAAGTAACAACTTAAAAACACATCTCTAACTGAAATGTAAAATGTGTTTAGTATTTCCGTCTAAAAGCTGTGTTTCTCCCAGGAAAGTTGTTAAAGGAGCCAAACACTGAATAAACAGCATTTTACGAAGAATGGAAATTAAGGGATTAATTCATTATTATAGTGCAAGTACTGCAGAGTTACAGAAGCACTTCTACAAAATAAGTGAAGAAATGTATTGGGTTTTTTTTCAGATCTTCAAATGGACAGGTGATAATATGTTCTTTATAAAAGGAGACATGGATTCCTTGGCTTTCGGCGGTGGAGGGTAAATAATCTGTTTTAATAGCGCATTAAATGGATTGCTTTTTTGAATTTAAGAGACAATAAATGCAAGAAATTAGGTGCCAAAATGATATAAATAACATGTTTAAATGAGTACTGTTCATGGCATTGGAAGAGTAGTTGGCTGCATATCTACATTTAATAGCCCTTAACTAGGTCTCAAAAGCACTTCATTCACTGAATTTACTGTGGAACATGGTCATTGTTACATAGGAAGCACAGCAGCTGTTTCATCCCACAAAGAGCGATGTGATGGATGAGCTGTTAACCTGGAAATGGCTGATTCAGATGCTCACTGTTCGAATAACTAAAGCCGACTGCCCTTTAAATGACTATGCAATATATGCTCAATGGAATAATTCTAGAAGCTGGAAGGTTTGGTTTCCTTTCTCATTTTCCATTCTTGGTTAGGGGCCTCAAATAATACAAGCTTTTAAACCACTTTGAAATACAGGTAGAGAAAATGTTTTAACTCCAGAGGATAAGAACTTTGCTATAAAATTCAAACTTCTCAAGAAGAGATGCTGGCCTTTATATTAGGAGGAGTAGAATAAAAGAGATTAGAAGTTAATATATCTGAAGACCTTTGTGCAGTTAAGGACATCACACCTTGATGAAATGCAGCATAAATTTCAAGAACAAAAGCAATAGGAGCAAGCCCGCCCCACCGTTAAATAAGATCATGGCTGATCTCCCCCAGGCCTCAACTCCTCTTTCATGCCAGCTCCTCATAGTACTCAACTCCCGATATTTCAAAAATCTTTCTACCACCTCTTAAAATAATTTTAGTGATCTAGCCTTCACAACTCTCTTTGGTAGAGAATCCCAGACATTCAGACCCTCTGAGAGAAGAAATTCCTTTGCATCTGTTTTAAATGAGTGTCCTCTTATTCTGTAATTCTGTGCCCTAGTTCAAGATTCCCCCACTAGTGGAAACATCTTCCCAACATCTACCTCAATAAGAACACCCCTCATTCTTCTAAACTCTAATGAATAAAGGCCTAACCTGTTTAGCGTTCTTGATAAGTCAGTCCCAGGAATCAGCCTAGTGAATCTCATCCCTATGCCAGTATATCCTTTCTTAAATAAAGGAACCAAAACTGTACACAGTTTTGCAGTCTCATCAACACTCTGTACAGCTGTAACAAAACTTCCCTGTTTTTAAACTCTAACCCCCTAGCAGTACAGGCCAAAATTCCATTTGCCGTCTTAATTGCTTGCTGCACCTGCATGCTAACGTTTGTGTTTCGTGCACAAGAACACCCAGATCCCTCTGTGCTGCACTTTTTTGGAGCCTCTCCCCATTTAAATAATAGTCTGCCTTTTGATTCTTCTCACCAAAGTGCATGGCCTCACGCTTTCCTACATTAAACTCCATTTGCCAAGTTTTTGTCCACTCAATCCCCTTGCAGATTCCCTATGTCCTCATCACAATATGCCTTCCCACTTATTTTTGTATCATCAGCAAATTTGGATACATTACACTGGAGTTGTAATGTATAGAAATTAGAAATTGCTCCATAAAGTGATTTGCAGGCTAAGTATCACAGAAATTCTTCGTGATCACTCCCATCAGCAACAGAAAATTGATCTTCACTCTGTGGTTCACTTGGAAGTTCAGCAAGGTCCTTGAAAATTTCAACATATATTTCAAAATTTGGTCCTAAGTTTAAAATATTATCCCAATTATGTGTTCTATTGACAGGGGAATCATCGCACGGTATCATATTGTTATCTCCTCCCCCAAGTCATTAATATAGATAGTAGATAATTGAGGACTGATCCTTATGGCACTAGTTTAACCTGAAAAAGACCCATTAATCCCAACTCTCTATCTTCTGTGTGTTAACCACCACCACCTGCAAGATTCCCCTCCAAACCACACACCATCTTGACTTGGAACAGCAGCGCCGTTCCTTCACTGACACTGGATAAAAATCCTGGAACTCTCTTTTCCTAACAGCACTGTGGGTATACTACACCACAAGGACTGCAGCAGCTCACTTTTCTCCAGGGCAATTAGCAATGGGCAATAAATGCTGGCCTAGCCAGCAGAAAGGCTTTTTCCTCTGTAAAGGCTTATCTGTATCCTCCTTTTAAGACTTAACTCACCCCATAAATTCACTCCTTCTAAATTCCAGAGAATACAACCCTTGTTTGTGTAACCACTCCTCGCAATTCAATCCTAAAGACGAGGTAAACACTGGTAAATAACCTGGTGCCAAGGTTAAGGACATCTCTTCTGTGCTGGAGAGGAACTTGGAGGTGGGAGGGGAAGGATCCAGTTGTCGTGGTTCATGTAGATACCAATGACATATATAGGATTGGGAAAGAGGTTCTTCTGAGAGACTACAAGGAGCTCAGGGCTCCATTAAAAAGCAGAACCACAAAAGGTAATAATCTCTGGATTACTACCTGAGCCACATGCAAATTGGCTTAGGGTAAATAAGACTAGAGAGGTAAATGCATGGCTCAAAGATTGCTGTGGGAGAAATGGGTTCCGATTCATTGGGCACAGGCACCGTACTGGGGAAGGAGGGAGCTGGTACATTGAGACGGGCTTCATCTGAACCATGCTGGGACCAGTGTCCTGGCGAATCATATCAACGGTTGTAGATAGGACTTCAAACTAATTAGAGGGGGGAAGGGAAGTTTAAAAAAAAAAACCAGAGCAGAGGTGCAGTTGGTAAACGATAATCAAAGTGTGACAGGAAGGGGCAGAAAATATAAGCAGAAGAGTGCAGTAGAAATTAGAACCAGAATGAGTAATAATGGTAAAAAGTCAAAGCTTAAGGCTCTTCATCTGAATGCGCGCAGCATTTGTAACAAGATAGATGAGTTCATGGCACAAAATGAATATGACTTGATAGCTGTTACTGAGATGTGATTGCAGGGTGACCAAGACTGGGAACTCAATATTTGAGGGTAATTGGCTTTCTGGAAAAATATGCAAAAGGAAAGGAAGGTGGGGTAGCTTTGTTAATCAAAGAAAGTATCAGTGCAGTGGTGAGTAGCAAAAGGTCATGCTGTGGAATCAGCTTGGGTGGAAATAAGAAATAGCAAGGGAAAGAAGTCACGGGTGGGAAGCCATCTATAGGCCCCTGAAGAGTTGCCTCACTGTCGGACAAAGTATAAAGGAAATAACGGAGGCTCGTGACAATTGTCATGGGTGATTTTAAGATGCATATTAACTGGGCAAATCAGATTGGTAGGGTTAACATGGAAGATGAATTTGTAGAGTGCATCAGGAATTGCTTCTTAGAGCAATATGTTGCAGAACCTACCCAGGAACGGGCTATTTTAGATCTATTAATGCATAAAGAGGTGGGATCGTGGTTAAGGATCTTCTAGGGTGTAGCGATCACAACATGGTCAAATTTCAAATTCAGTTTGAGGGCGAGCAACTTGGGTCTCAAGCCAGTGACCTCAACTTAATTACAGAGGTATGAAGAAAGAGTTGTCTAAAGCTGGCTGGGAAAATAGACTAAGGGCAAGGTCAGTGCTTGAGCAGTGCAGACATTTAAGCAGATATTTCATAACGCTCAGCAAAAATTTATCCCGGTCAAAAAGAGCTCGATGAGAAGGGTAAACCACCCATTGTTAACAAAGGGATCAAGAAGAGTATTCAGTCAAAAACTAAGGCATACAAAGCAGCAAAAACTAGTCAGAGGTTTCGGAATTTTTTTTTTAGGAACCAGCAGCGGATAATTAAAAAGCTAATAAAGAGGGAGAAAATTGATGATGAAAGTAAATTGGCAACAAATATAAAAACAAACAAGCGCTTCTACGGGTATATAAAAAGAACGTGGCTCAAGTGAGCGTGGGACCCTTGGAGGATGCGACTGGAGAATTGATAATGGGGAACAGGGAAATGGTAGATAATTTAAACCAATTAGTCTCTACTGTGGACAACGCTACAAACATCGGAAAGTTATCAGATAAGCAAGGAGCTAATGGAAAGAAAGATCTTGTAACAGCCACTATCACGAGGGACAATGTATCTGACAAACTAATGGGGCTAGGGGCTAAAGGCAGACAAGTCACCAGGACCTCATGGCCTGCATCCAAGGGTTTTAAAGGAAGTGGCTGCAGAGATAGTGGAGGCATTGGTCAAAGTATTCCAGAACTCTCTGGATTCCGGGAGGGTCCAAACAGATTGGAAAACTGCTAATGTTATCACATCTGTTCAAGAAGGGAGGGAGACAAAAAGCAGGGGACTATAGGCCTAACATCTGTCATTGGGAAAATATCAGAGTCCATTATTAAGGAAGAAACAGCAGGACATTTAGAAAAGCTTACTGCAATCAAACAGAGTCAACATGGTTTTGTGAAAGGGAAATAATGTTTGACAAGTTTGCTAGAGTTCTTTGAGGATATAACAAGCAGAGTTGATAAAGGGGAACCAGTAGATGTAGTGTATTTGGATTTGCAGAAGGCATTCGATAAGGTGCCACAAAAGGTGCACAGTATTGGGAGTAATATATTAGCAGCTGCTGCCCTTGCCCTTCCAGGTGGTGGGGGCACAGGTTTGGAAAGTACTGTCAAAAGAACCTTGATGAGTTGCTGCACTGCATCTTGTAGGCGATACACACTGCCTTGTAAAAGGTGGGCAACGTTTGGGGAATTAGGAGGTGAGTTGCTCGCCACTAGCCTCTGACATGCTCTTGCAGCAGTATTTAGTTCAGTTTCTGGTCAATAGTGTTGATGATGTTAGTGGTCAGTTTTGGAAATGCAATTGTTATCATGGGGAGATGGTTTGATTCTGTCTTGTTGGAAACAGCCATTGCTGACACTTGTGTGGCATGAATGTTACTTGCTACTTGTTATCAGCCCAAGCCTGAATGTTGTCCAGGTCTTGCTTGTATATAGACACGGAATGCTTCAATATTTGAAGAGTTGCGATTGATGCTGATAATCTATTCCCCACCTCATGACGAAGGGAAGGTGTTGAGAGTTGGCACTATTGATAGAGTTTATCCGCACACACTTCTTAGATGGAAACTTTAAGTTTATTTACAAGCATGTGTGCTTTTAACTCAAACTCTTTCTCTAAACAAGCAACTAACTACTGATTAGTAGCCCACGCTACTCTCCTATTGGGTACTAAAGATCATATGATCTTCTTTCACATGCATTATTCTTAAAAGTATACTAATTAAAACCATAATTACCAAAAAGGTCACTGATGAAGCCTAGGACCTCCTGCAGTGATGTCCTGGGACTGAGATGATTGGTCTCCAACAATCAGAACCATCTTCGTTTGTGCTAGGTATGACTCCAATCAGTGGAAAGTTTTCCCCCTGATTCTCATGGACTCCAGCTTTGCACAGGCATGCTTGGTCAAATGCTGCCTTGATGTCATAGGCTTTACTCTCACCTCCTGGACCAAGGCTGTAATGAGATCAGGAGCCGAGTGGCACGGCCAGAACCCAAATTAAGTCGCTAAGTGGGTTATTGTTGAGTAAGTGGCACTTGATAACACCTTCCATCACTTTGCTGATGATTGAGACGGAGAGGTAATTGGCCGGGTTGAATTTGTTCTGCTTTTTGTGAACACCTACGTTATTGCTATTCAGCCGCTCCATGGTTCCACATTCTCATTACTTACTTGACTACTTACTCACTATTTATACCCACTACTGTTGTAGTCAAAGACTGTTCAATTTGTTCTTAGCTTAAACACTCCCATCAAGTCTCATGTTTTAAGGAGTCCAACCTGCCCAATTTTTGTTGATGGTTATAGCCTCAGATCTTGCAGAGATCAACTGTAAAATGTCTTAAATTGGTTAACATTATATTTCTGCTCATTGTTCACCTTCAACTAATTTCCTATTTTCTTTACAGAGGAGAAATTGGATTGTGGTTGGACGGGGATCTATACCATGGGCGCAGCCATTCGTGTAAAACATTTGACAATCACATCCTTTCAAAAAAGGAAGACTTCTATGTGCAGGACATTGAAATATGGGCTTTTGAGTGAAAAGATGATCTTTGCATAAGCACTGAAGATATTCAACACCTCGGATGCGGAGTCCCAAACCTGACCAAGCATCAGTAGCAAAGTTGAATCTAGGCATATCAAAAATGACAAACACTAGTTTGTATTTATATGTTCCTGTCTCCAGTAGAGCAAGGCAACCACTTTTGTAACAAATTACTAAAGCAAAATTACATTCAATCTGAGCACGATCAAAGAATAAGTGTTGCCACCACAAATAACAAAATTTGTGTTTGAAATCAAACCGCCACACAAACCATCCATATAAAATTAACTCACAACAAACCCAGTGATATCAAATTTGAATTAGATGGAGTCAGAAATCAATTTAATATTGGTATTCTCACTGAAATGGATCAAATGTTACTTTTGATCTGTTAGACGAAAATATCTGGGTAATGCTGTTGTTCTGATGTTGCTGCTGCAGGTTTGGGACAGATACCGTCAGCATTTTGGGATAGCTGAAAAACACAGCTAAGTTTGTTTCACATGTTCAGTCATTTTCAAAGGACTTAATTGTGACAAAACTAATGAAAGTAGTAGAAATGTTGCTATATGCATTGCTGGATAAATGTCAACAGAATATTGCAGGGTTTTTTTATTATGCCAATGTAGCTTCCTGCAAAAGTGATGAAGCATATACAGTATTTATTGGTCATATATTTATCCTGCTGTTTAGCTTCATAGCACACCAAACTCCCAAGCACATAACTGAGTACCCATAGTTGTGCTGTCTGTCAGTGGGTGTATGTTGTGAGTGTAGCTAACGCCACCCTAAAACAGAATAGTTATAGGTACTGTAGATGGTAGTTCTATAGACTTGTGGAATTTGCAGATTACTGTCACGTGATCTCAAACAACCTTGTTAGGCAACATATAACAATCACTCCTGTACTTGTCACAGCAAATGAATAACGCCAGCCTGAGAGTAACAGAATAGTTTCAGAATACAAAGGTTTTCCCTGTATTTAGTCAAGTCTGAAACCTGATTGTGTTTTATGAAAATATTCCTGTTCTGAGTGTGAAAGTGATCTTCTTCATGCGAAAATCCAGCTGTTCAGATGTATTGTATATTATCCTGTAAATTAAAGTAAAAACTGTATTGTTCCTCAGTTTAGAGAAGTGGAATGGTGAGTTGCTTATGGCACTTTGAATTATGACAGAAATGAACACAAGCCAGTTAATTTTATTGGCTTTAGTTTTAGTCATGTATAGTTTATTTCCAAATTTAAAATTTTGGACTGATGGGAGACAGCTTGCTGCTACAGTTGAGAAGGGCATATGAATTTTGTGGACTAAGTTTATTTATGCTAAATGTGAAAAATGCAGAGCATCAGTTCTCTCTTTCTGCCCAATGTTCTGTAATTTTGTTAGGATGTAGCCTGAATGTTTACAGATTTTCAAAGTGAACTGTAAATAAATACAGCAGCTTTTATTCCCTCTCAGTCTTCCACAGCAGTATTATTGTCTTTGTGGAGTTATAGCTATAGCTATAAGAAGTATTTAAAATAATCTTAGAATTATCATAATACTGCAATGTAATGGTGACGAAGTTTAAAATAAATTATTGGAACCATATACCCTGGTCTGAATTCATTCAGTTTCATAGAATTATGCAGCCCAAGAGGAGACCAGTTGGCCCATCATATCTGATGATTCTTGGAAAGAGCGATGCAATTAGTCCCATCTTTTAACCCATAGCTCTGCAGTTTTTTCCTCCCCCTCCTTTTTCAAGTAAATCTGCTCCTATTACCCTTTCAGTCAGTGTATTCCAGATCATAAATCATCTCTTTTCATTTGCCTTTAATCGTGACTTCTGGTTATTGATCTCCGTTGCCAGTCTTACAACTTTAGTAAAACCCCCTCAAGAGTTTGAACACCTTAATTAAATCCCCTCCACCCCCCACCACCCCCCCCCCCCCCCCCCCCCCCCCCCCCCCGCCCCAACTTCAGCCTTTCTGCTGCATTGAGAACAATCCAAGATTTTCTAGTGTCCCATACGAACAAAGAATAGGCCATTCAACTCCTCAAGCCTGCTCTGGCATTTAATAAAAGCATGGCTGATATGCTGGTAACTTGAAATATTCATCCCACCCATCCCTTGCTTACCACCTCTGTCTTAAAAATATTCAAAGGCTTGCACCACCTTTTCAGGAAGATAGTTCCAAAGATTCATGATCCTTTCTGTGAAAAAATTTCACATCATCCCCTTACTTTTAAACAGTGATCCCAAGTTCTAGATTTTCCCACATCCTCTCTACGTCCACCCTGTCAAGACCCGTCAGAATCTTATATGTTTCAACCAAGTTGCCACTTGCTTTTCTAAACTCCAGCAGATACAAGCCTAGCCTGTCCACTCGCTCCACATAAGACAACCCACCCAATTCACATATTTGTTTGGTAAACCTCTCAGCTGCTTCCAATGCATCTTTAAATAAGGTGACCAACACCGTACACAGCACTCCAAATGTGGCCTCACTAGTGCTCTGTGCAACATTGCTCTACCCTCACAATATTCGAATAACATTCTATTAGCTTTCCTAATTACTTGCTGTACCTGCATACTAGCGTTTTGTGATTCATGCATTTGGGCACCCAAATCCCCCTCCACATAACATTATACCTGTAAAACGGGGTTCAGTTGGCCAGATGAGTGTGGTGCAGAATTATGTCAATGCCACAATGCTCTTGTACCAGCAGTGGTTCCTTGCCCATGCTTGATGTGGAGTGGTTTCCTTGACAGCCATTATTGACATCCATAACCATTATTGCTAAAAACTGGTGCCAAAGTTTTAAATTCTTATAGCTTAAAATTCAGGGCAGTAGCTCTGAACGTTTTGTATATAAGGCCTGTGTCACTTTGCTGTAGTTAAAGTTGAAGGAAAACAAATCTAAGCAGAAAATTTAGACCTCTACTAAACATTTGTCTCAGGTTTTCTTTACTTCTGAGACTGCCAATCTTTTTGTAAGACATTTCTTGGCATTCATTAAAAGTAGATTATGCCATGTGAGAATAAAAACATTTTGCAGCAATAAAATCCAAACTGCACAGTAAGAACAACAACATTTTTAGATATTCAGAATACATGCCAGAAATAGCTTTAACTCAGTGAAATCATTATTTTGACTCAATAGAAGACTTTTTTGAATTTCTTGAAAGCATGACAGTTCAAAAATCTCAATGTCACAAAAAGGGCTATTTATGGAAGGACTTCCACAAATATTGTAGACAATACAAAAACAGCTTTAATTCTGAGATAAATTATCGCAATAAAGTTAAAACTTCTGAAAAGGGCTGCAGCATTTTTGTAAATCTAAGGTGACAAAGTCTTTTCAGCCATGAGCTATATACATGGAACAACATTTTTTGGGCTTTCACAAATACATAACGTGTGATGGAAAATTTTAAACCACTTGGATAAGTACAACAAAATTAAAACATGACAAGAATGATTTCCATAAAATAGCACTACATGGCAAATTTAAGTGAGAAAACAAAATCAAACCTCCTCAACATTCTCATTTTTTGGGCTTTCATTTGAGAGAAAAACAAAGTCAAAACATCTTAAGTTCATGGGAGAAAGATTTGCATGAAATTCGCTGTTTGGTCTTTCTCCTCTGAATATACAAGTTTCTCCATTTCTATCATATTCTTGATCTCTACTAATCTTTCTTCTCTATCTACATTAATTTCACTCTTTCTAACAATCTCCACATTTCCAGCTCCACATTCATCTGAACTTTCATTTTCGCAACTTCTCCCTTTATCAGCAAATCTCTGTATCAAGCAAGTTCTCAATTTCTTGCAAGTAATCAAACTGCACATTTCCAGCTTCTCTCTATTCACCACAACTTCATTTTTTCCCATATCCTTCAATTTCTACAACCTCTGTATCTAGCAAAATGTCAATTCCTGGTAATTGATCAACTTCAAGCATTTTCTCTATCTACAGATATTTCTCATCCTCCATATTTGTAAAGTCTCCCAAATCCATGAAATTCACTCCTTGTAGCTTGTGCTCCTCTGAAAGTAGAAGTTTCTCCATTTCTAACAATTGCTAGAATTTGCTCTATCTCCACTCATTTCTACTGTTTACATACATATTTCAGACAATCTCCACACTTCATCATTCATCTCACATACATTTCTCTCCTTTTCAACAAATCTGTTTCTCTGTATATAGCAAGTTCTCATTTTCTTGAAAGTGAACACATTCTGCACATTTGCAGCTTCTCCGCATTCACCGCAACTTCAATTTCTCCATATCCTTCAATTTTGGTAATGCTGCATTTCTGTATCTACCAAACGACCAATTTTTGCAATTGATCAAATTCTGGCATTTTTTCTATCGACAGATATTTCTCAATCCCCATATTCATAAAATTACCGAATTCCATGAAATTCACTGTTTGTAGCTTCTGTTCCTTCTCCGAATGTATAAGTTTCAACATTTCTATCAAATTCTCTATCTCTACCACTTTCTGCTGTCTACATTATTATCGCTGCTTCTGATAGTCTCTTCATCTATTCATCTGCTCATGGTTTACCTGATCCTTCAATGTATACAAATTTCTCTCTTTTACAGCGAATCTAGTTCTCTGCAAGTTCTCAATTTCTCTATGTCCTTCAATTTCAGTAATGCTGCATCTCTACCAAACGCCAATTTCTGTAATTCACCAAATTCTAGATTTTTTTCTGTCTATAGATATTTCTCAATCCCAATATTTATAAAATCTTGCAATTCCATGAAGTACACCATTCATAACTTCTGTTCCTTCTCCGAATGTATAAGTTTTAATATTTTTATCAACTTAGTTATCTCTACCACTTTCTACTGTCTACATACATCGTTATCTCTGCTTCTGACAGTCTCCACTTTTCCAGCTGCTCATGGTTCACCTCACCCTTCAATTTCTCAAATTCTCTCATTTTCAGCGAATCTGGTTCTCGGTATCTAAGCAATTAATGACATTCAGCACATTTCCAGCTTCCCTGCATTCACCGCAACTTCAGTTTCTCCATATCCTTCAATTTCTGTAATGCGGCGGCTCTCTATCTATCAAACTGTCAATTTCTAGCTGCAGATCACCTGCAAAAACTTCTCATTCCACATATTTCCAGCATCTCCAATTTCCAAGAACTTTGCTTTTTCTACTTTCTGCTCCTTCTCTGAGTTCACACGTTTTTACATTTCTATCAATTTCTCTATCTCTACTGTCGATCTTGCATTAATGTCCCTATCTCTTAACAACCTCCATATTTCCAGCCTCCCCATATCATCTGAACATTCCATAAGACGTAGGAGCAGAAATTAAGCCATTCACCCCATTAAATTCCTCTGCTTCTCTCTTTCCAGCAAATCTGTATCATGCAAGTTTTCAATTTCTTGCAAGTAATCAATTTCAACACATTTGCAGCTCTCTGCATTTACCGCAAGTTCAATTTCCTTCAATTTCTGTAATGCTGTATATCTGTATCTACCAAATGGCCAATTTTTGCTATTGATCAAATACTAGCATTTTCTCCATCTGCACTTCTCATTCCCCATATTTCCAAAATCTCCCATTTCCAAGAAATTCGATGTTTGCACTTTATGCTCTTTCTCTGAATGCACAGGTGTCTCCATGACTATCAATTTCTCTACCTCCACTCATTTCTTCTGTTTACATGCATTAACATCTTTATTTTAGACAATCTCCACATTTCCAGCTGCTGATCATTCATCTCACACTAATTCTCTCTTTTTCAACAAATTTGTTTCTCTGTGTCTAGCAAGTTCTCACTATCTTGAAAGTGAACACCTTCTGCACATTTGCAGCTTCTCCGCATTCACTGCAACTTCAATTTCTCTATATCCTTCAATTTCAGTAATGTTGCATCTCTGTATTGCCAAACACCCAATTTTTGCAATTCATCAAATTCTAGCACTTTTTCTATCTACAGATATTTCTCAATCCCTATATTTATAAAATCTTGCAATTCCATGAAGTTCACTGTTCATAGCTTCTGTTCCTTCTCCAAATGTTTAAATTTCAACATTTCTATCAACTTCTCTATCTCCAACACTTTCTACTGTCTACATACATCATTATCTCTGCTTCTGACAGTCTCCGCATTTCCAGCTGCTCGTGGTTCACCTCATCCTTCAAGTTTTAAAATTCCCTCTTTCTCAGCCAATCTGGTTCTCTTTAAGTTCTCAATTTCTTGCAAGTAATCAAATTCAGCACATTTGCAGCTTCTCCGCATTCGCTGCAACTTCAATTTCCTTCGATTACTGTAATGTTGCATATCTGTATCTACCAAATGGCCAATTTTTGCTATTGATCCAGTACTTGCATTTTCTCCATCTGCAGATAGTTCTCATTCCCATATTTCCAAAATCTCCCATTTCCAAGAAATTCGCTGTTTGTACTTTCTGCTCCTTTTCTGAATGCACAGGTTTCTCCATTACCATCAATTTATCTATCTCCACTAATTACTACTGTCAATCTGCATTAATCTCTTAACGAACCTCTACATTTCCAGTCACTCCACATCATCTGAACATTCAATTCCTCTTTCTCAGCAAATCTAGTTCTCTGTTCAAACAAGTTCTCAAGTTTCTGCAAGTAATCAATTTCTGCACATTTCCAGCTTCTCCGCATTAACCGCAACTTCAATTTCTCCATATAGTTCATCACCTGCCAAATAGGCTCTCTGTATCTAGCAAAATACTGACTCCAGGTAATTGATGAACTTCAAGCATTTTCTCTATCTATAGGTAACTCTCATTCTCCATATTTGTAAAAGCACACAAATCCATGAAATGCACACTTGCTTGTGCTCCTTCTCTGAAAGTGGATGCTTCTACATTTCTAACTCCACTCGATCTCGACTCATTTCAACTGTTTCTTGAAAGTGAACACAGTCTGCACATTTGCAGCTTCTCCGCAACTTCAATTTCTCCATATCCTTCATTTTCAGTAATGCTGCATCTCTGTATCTACCAAATGCCCAATTTTTGCAATTCATCAAATTCTAGCATTTTTTCTATCTACAGATATTTCTCAATCCTCATATTTATAAAATCTTCCAATTCCAAGAAGTTCACTGTTTGTGGCTTCTGTTCCTTCTCCGAATGTATAAGTTTCAACATTTCTATCAACTTGTCTACCTCTACCACTTTCTACTGTCCATATACATCATTATCTCTGCTTCTGACAGTTTGCGCTTTTCCAGCTGCTCATGGTTGACCTCATCCTTCAATGTCTCAATCACGCTCCTTCAGCGAATCTGGATCTCTGTATCTAAGCAACATCTCAATGTTTTGCAATTAATCAAATTCAGCACATTTCCAACTTCTCTGCATTCATCACAACATCAGTTTCTCCATAACCTTCAATGTATGTAATGCTGCATCTCTCTATCTATCAAACTGTGAATTTCTAGCTATAGATCAAATGCTAGCATTTTCTCCATCTGCAGATACTTCTAATTCCCCATATTTCCAAATTATCCCATTTCCAAGAAATTTGGCGAACTTTCTTCTCCATCTCTGAAAGCACATTACTATCAATTTCTCTATCTCTACTAATTTCTACTGCATTAAAGTCTCTTAAATCTCTTAAAGCAGTTCCATATGCCCAGCCACTCCACATCATCTGAACATTCCATTCCTCAACTTCTCTCTTTCTCAGCAAATCTCTGTATCATGCAAGTTCTGAATTTCTTGCAAGTAATCAATTTCAGCACATTTGCAGCTTCTCCGCATTCACCAGAACTTTAATTTCCTTCAATTTCTGTAATGCTGCATATCTTTATCTACCAAAGGGCCAATTTTTGCTTTTGATTAAATACTAGCATGTTCTCCATATGCATATACTTCTCCTTTCCAATATTTCCAAAATCTCCAATTTCCAAGAAATTCACCCCTTTCTGCCCCTTCTCTGAATGCACACCTTTCTCCATTACTATTGATTTCTCTATCTCCCCTAATTTCTACTGCCAATTTGCTTCATGTCCCAATTTCTTAACAAACCTCCACATTTCCAGTTCTCCACATCATCTTAATATTCAATTCCTCAACTTCTCTCTCAGCAAATCTGGTTCTCTGTATCAAGCAAGTTCTCCATTTCTTGCAAGTAATCAATTTCTGCACATTTCCAGCTTCTCCACATCAACCGCAAATTCAATTTCTACTACTTCATAGCCTGCCAAACAGCAAAATGCTGATTCCAGGCAATTGATGAACTTCAAGCATTTTCTCTATCTACAAGTCACTCTCATTCTCCATATGTGTAAAATCACCCAAATCGATGAAATTCACTAGTTATAGTTTGTGCTCCTTCTCTGAAAGGGGATGCTTCTACATCTCAGACAATCTCCACATTTCCATCCCACACTTCAATACAACCATTTCTCTCTTTTTCAACAAATCTGTTTCTCTGTAACTAGCAAGTTCTCACTTTCTTGAAAGTGAACACAGTCTGCACATTTGCAGCTTCTCTGCATTCACCGCAAGTTCAATTTCTCCATATCTTTCAATTCAAGGGGAATGAGAAGTATCTGCAGATGGAGAAAATGCTAGTATTTGATCAATAGCAAAACATTGGCCATTTGGAAGATACAGATATGCAGCATTACAGGAAAGGAAGGAAATTGAACTTGCAGTGAACGTGGGGAGTTGCAAATGCGGTGAATTTGATTACTTCCAAGAAATTGAGAACTTGCAGAGAACCAGATTTGCTAGAGAGAGAGATCATTAATCGCAAGACATTGAGAACTTGCTTCGATACAGAGATCCAGATTTGCTGAAGAAGAGAGAATTTGAGAAATTGAAGAATGAAGTGAACCATGAGCAGCTGGAAAAGCAGAAACTGTCAGAAGCAGAGATGATGGTGTATGCAGACAGTAGAAAGTGGTAGAGATAGAGAAGTTGATAGAATTGCTGTAACAATCGGAGAAGGAACAGAAGCTACAAACAGTGAAACTCATGGAATTGCAAGATTTTATAAATATGGGGATTGAGAAATATCTGTAGATAGAAATAATGCTAGAATTTGATCAATTGCAAAAATTGGGTGTTTGTTAGATACAGAGATGCAGCATTACCGAAATTGAATGATGCGGAGAAATTGGAGTTGCCGTGAATGCGGAGAAGATGCAAATGTGCAGAATGTGTTCACTTTCAAGAAAGTGAGAACTTGTTATATAGAGAGAAACAGAATAGTTGAAAAGCAGAAAAATGGACGTGAGATGAATGACAGCAGTTAGAAATATGGAGATTGTCTGAAATGTATGTAAACAGAAGATAGTGGAGATGGAGCAATTGTTAGAAATGGAGAAGCTTATACTTTCAGAGAAGGTGCAGAAGCTTCAAGAAGCGATTTTGATGGATGTACAAATATGGATAATGAGAAATATCTGTAGATAGAGAAAATGCTTGAAGTTGATCAATTGCCAGGAATGGACATTTTGCTAGATACAAACAGCCTGTTTGGCAAGTGATGAAATATATGGAGAAATTAAAGTTGTGGTGAATATGGAGAAGCTGGAAATGTGCAGCAATCGATTTGCTTGCAAGAAATTGATAACTTACTTGATACAGAGAACCAGATTTACTGAGAAAGAGAAAAGTTGAGCAAATGAATGTTAAGATAATGTGGAGTGGCTGGAAGTGAGGAGGTTTGTTTAGGGATAGGGATAGTATTGTAGATCGACAGTAGTAATTAGTGGAAATAGAGAAATGATAGTAATGGAGAAACCTGTGCATTCAGAGAAAGAGCAGAAAGGGAGATTTTGCAAATATGGGGAATGAGAAGTATCTGCAGATGGAGAAATGTATTTGGTCAATAGCAAAAATTGGCCATTTGGCCGCATTACAGAAATCGAAGGAAATTGAAGTTGCGATGAATGCGGGGAAGCTGCAAATGAATTTGATTAACACACAAGAAATTGAGAACTTACAGAGAACCAGGTTTGCTGAGAAAGAGAGATTATTAATTGCAAGACATTGAGAACTTGGTTAGATACAGAGATACAGAGATCCAGATTCGCTGAAAAGGAGAGAATGTGAGAAATTGAAGAATAAAGTGAACCATGAGCGGCTGGAAAAGCGGAAACTGTCAGAAGCAGAGATGATGATGTATGCAGACAGTAGAAAGTGCTAGAGATAGAGTAGTTGAAACTTTTACATTCCTACGAATATGAAATGTCACGGAATTGCAAGATTTTATAAATATGCGGATTCAGAAATATCTGTAGATAGAAATAATGCCAGAATTTGATGAGTTGCAAAAATTGGGCGTTTAGTAGAAACAGAGATGCGGCATTACCGATATTGAAGGATATGGAGAAATTGAAGTTGCGGTGAATGCGGAGATGCTGCCAATGTGCAGAACGTATTCACATTCGAGAAAGTGAGAACTTGTATCTACCAAACGCCCAATTTTTGCCACTGATCAAATTCTAGCATTATTTATATCTACAGATATTTCGTAATTCCCATATTTATAAAATCTTGCAATTCCATGACGTTCATGGTTAGTAGCTTCTCCGAATGTTACAACATTTCTTTCAACTTCTCTACCTCTACCACTTTCTACTGTCTGCATACATCTGCTGCTGCTTTTCCAGCTGCTCATTCTCTGTATCTACCAAACGCCCAATTTTTGCAAGTCATCAAATTCTGGCATTATTTCTATCAATCCCCATATTTATAAATTCTTGCAATTCTATAACATTCACTGTTCATAGCTTCTCCGAATGTCTAAGTTTCAACAATTGTATAAACTTCTCTATTTCTACCACTTTCTACTGTCTGCAAACATCATTATCTCTGATTCAGACATTTTCCACTTTTCCAGCTGATCATTCTTCAATTTCTCACATTCGCTCCTTTTCAGCGAATCTGAATCTCTGTATCTCTATATGTAACCAAGTTCCCAATATCATGCAATTAATAATCTCTATTTCTCAGCAATCTGTTTCTCAGTAAGATCTCAATTTCTCGTGTGTTAATCAAATTCACCACATTTGCAGCTTCCCTGCATTCATCGCAAC
The DNA here is from genome assembly GCF_017639515.1 of Carcharodon carcharias. NCBI lineage: Eukaryota > Metazoa > Chordata > Chondrichthyes > Lamniformes > Lamnidae > Carcharodon > Carcharodon carcharias. The sequence goes on along the minus strand of NC_054472.1, from coordinate 42,667,732 downwards.
ATCAATTTCCTTCGATATCTGTAATGCGGCATATCTGTATCTACCAAATGGCCAATTTTTGCTATTGACCAAAAGCTAGCATTTCTCCATCTGCAGATACTTCTCATTCCCCATATTTCCAAAATCTCCCATTTCCAAGAAATTCACTGTTTGTACTTTCTGCTCTTTCTCTGAATGCATAGGTGTCTCCATTTCTCTATTCCCACTAATTAATACTGTCCATCTACAATAATATCCCTATCCCTTAACAAACCTCCACATTTCCAGCCACTCAACATCATCTTAACATTCAATTCCACAACTTTTCTCTTTCGGAGCAAATCTGGTTCTCTGTACCAAGCAAGTTCTCAGTTTCTTGCAAGTAATCAATTGTTGCACATTTCCAGCTTCTCCGCCTCCACCACAACTTTAATTTCTCCACATACCTCATCACCTGCCAAACAGGCTCTCTGTATATAGCAAAATTTCAATCCCTGGCAATTGATCAACTTCAAGCATTTTCTCTACCTACAGATATTTCTCATTCTCCATATTTGTACAATCACCCAAATCCATCAAAATCGCTTCTTGAAGCTTGTGCTCCTTCTCTGAAAGTATAAGTTTCTCCTTTTCTAACAATTGCTCTATCTCCACTCATTTCTTCTGTTTACCTACTTTAACATTTCAGGCAATCTCTACATTTCCAGCTGCTCAGCATTCATCTCACATCCATTTTTCTCCTTTCAACAAATGTCTTTCTCGGTATATAAGTTCTCACTGTCTTGAATGTGAACACATTCTGCACATTTGCAGCTTCTCTGCATTCACCACAAGTTTAATTTCTCCATATCCTTCAATATCGGTAATGCTGCATCTCTGTATCTACCAAATGATCAATTTTTGCAACTCATCAAATTCTGGCATTATTTCCATCTACAGATAATTCTCAATCACCATATTTATAAAATCTTGCAATTCCATGACATTTACTGTTCTTGGCTTCTCCGAATGTATAAGTTTCAACAATTCTATCAACTTCTCTATTTCTACCACTTTCTACTGTCTGCAAACATCATTCTCTCTGGTTCTGACATTTTCCGCTTTTCCAGCTGCTCATGGTTCACCTCATACTTCAATTTCTCACATTCGCTCCTTTTCAGCGAATCTGGAACTCTGCAAGTTCTCAACGTCTTGCCATTAATAATCTCTCTTTCTCAGAAATCTAGTTCTCTATAAGTTCTCAATTTCATCTGTGATAATCACATTTGCAGCTTCCCCGCATTCAGCGCAACTTCAATTTCCTTCGATTTCTGTAATGCTATCTGTATCTACCAAATGGCCAATTTTTGCTATTGACCGATCTTGTACATTCAGAGAAGGAGCAGAAGCTACAAGCAACAAATTTCGTGAAAATCTGAGATTTAACAAATATGGGGAATGAGAAATATCTGCAGATAGAGAAAATGCTGGAATTTCATCAGTTTCTAGGAATTGATATTATGCTATCCACAGCAAAACAAGTTTGCTTAAATTGAGGGATATGGAAAAAGGATAGTGCAGCCCAGGCAGAGAATCTGGGAATCTGCAGATTGTGATTAATTACAAGAAACTTGATATAGAAAACAGATTATTTGAAAAATATAGGAATGGAGATATTGAGGGCATAGATGAACAAAGAAAATTGTAAAATGAGTAGTTTGTTCGAACTAGTTCTACTAAAGTAGTTCGACAGTAAAAGTTATTGGAGATGGAGTAATTGATTGAATTGAGGAAAGTAGTACATTCGGTCAAAGAGCAGATGATATAAAGAACGAATTTGATGGAAATGGGAGATTTTGCTAATTTTGGGAAGAAGAATATCTGCTGATACAGAAAATGCTTCAAAATGCATTATTGCTAGAAATTGACAGTTTGATAGATACAGAGAGCCACGTTTGCGGAAACTGAAGAAACTGGAGTATTTGAAGTTGCAGAGAATGTAGATAATCTGCAATTGAGATCAGTCTAAGAAATTAGTCGAAAATCAGATTCGATATGTTCAGAGAACTACTTTTGCTGCTAATGTTGAAATTGAGAAATTGTAAGTTCAAGTGAATTATAAGTAGCTCGAAATGTTGGGAGGGATAGAAATAGAGACACTTGTTTAGATTGCAGCTGAACTCAAGAGATATAGCGAGGATTAATGGAAAGTAAGAATCTTGTACATTCAGAGAAGAGGCATATGCTACAAGAAACAAATTTCGTGAAAAAGTGAGATTTTACAAAGAAGAGGAATGAGAAATATCTGCAGATAGAGAAAATGCTGGAATTTCATCAATTGCTAGGAATTGATATTATGCTATCCACAGCGAAACAAGATTGCTTAAATTGAGCGATGTGGAAAATGGATAGTGCTGACACGGCAGAGAATCTGGGAATCTGCAGATTTTGATTAATTACAGCAAACTGAGTACTTGCTTGATATAGAATCCAGGTTAGTTGCAAAATATAGGAATGGAGTTATTGAGGGCATAGATGAACAAAGAAATTTGAAAAATGAGCAGTTTCGTTCGAATTAGTTCTACTAATTCAGTTCGACAGTAAAAGGTATTGGAGATGGAGTAATTGATTGAGTTGAGGAAAGTTGTACATTCAGTCAAAGAGCAGATGATATAAAGAACGAATTTGATGGAAATGGGAGATTTTGCTAATTTTGCGAAAAAGATATATCTGATGATAGAGAAAATGCTTCAAGATGGTAGCAATTCACAGTTTGATAGATACAGAGAGCCACGTTTGCTTAAGTTGAAGAAACTAGATTTTTTGAAGTTGCAGAGAATGTAGATACCCTGCAAATGAGCTCAATCTAAGAAATTACTCGAAAATGAGATTTTGTTAGATGCAGAGAGCTACCTTTGCTGATAAATATTGGAATTGAGAAATTGTAAGTTCAGGTGAATGATGTGGGGAGTGATAGAAATAGAGACGCTTGTTTAGATTGCAGCTGAACTTAATAGAGATAGCGAGGAATGATGGAAAGTAAGAATCTTGTACATTCAGAGAAGAGGCAGAAGGTACAAGCAACAAATTTCTTGAAAATGTGAGATTTTACAAATATGAGGAATGATATGCTATCCACAGCAAAACAGGATTGTTCAAATTGAGGGAGATGGAGAAATGGATAGTGCAGCCAACGCAGAGAATCTGGGAATCTGCAGATTTTGATTAATTACAGCAAACTGAGTACTTGCTTGATATAGGTTAGTTGCAAAATATAGGATTGGAAATGTTGAGGGCATAGATGAACAAAGAAATTTGAAAAATCAGCAGTTTGTTCGAATTAGTTCTACTAATTCAGTTCGACTGTAAAAGTTATTGGAGATGGAGTAATTGATTGAATTGAGGATAGTTGTACATTCAGTCAAAGAGCAGATGATATAAAGAACGAATTTGATGGAAATGGGAGATTTTGCTAATTTTGCGAAAAAGATATATCTGATGATAGAAAAAATGCTTCAAGATGGTAGCAATTCACATTTTGATAGATACAGAGAGCCACGTTCACTGAAGTTGAAGAAACTAGATTTTTTGAAGTTGCAGAGAATGTAGATACCCTGCATCTGAGCTCAATCTAAGAAATTACTGGAAAATGAGATTTTGTTAGATGCAGAGAGCTGCCTTTGCTGATAAATATTGGAATTGAGAAATTGTAAGTTCAGGTGAATGATGTGGGGAGTGATAGAAATAGAGACGCTTGTTTAGATTGCAGCTGAACTTAATAGAGATAGAGAGGATTGATGGAAAGAAAGAATCTTGTACATTCAGAGAAGAGGCAGAAGCTACAAACAACAAATTTCTTGAAAATGTGAGATTTTACAAGTATGAGGAATGATGTGCTATCCACCGCAAAACAGTTTTGTTTAAATTTACGGAAATGGAGACATGGATAGTGCAGACAAGGCAGTTAATCTGGGAATCTGCAGATTTTGATTAATTACAGCAAACTGAGTACTTGCTTGATATAGAAACCAGATTACTGGCAAAATATAGGAATGGAGATATTGAGGGCATAGATGAACAAAGAAAATTGAAAAATGAGTATTTTGTTGGAATTAGTTCTATTAATGTAGTTCGACAGTAAAAGGCATTGGAGAAGGAGTAATTGATTGAATTGAGGAAAGTTGTACATTCAGTCAAAGTGCAGATGATATTAAGAACGGCTTTGATGGAAATGGGAGATTTTACATTTTTTGCGAAGAAAATATATCTGCTGATAGAGAAAATGCTTCAATATGCATTATTGCTAGAAATTCACAGTTTGATAGATACAGAGAGCCAGGTTTGCTGAAACTGAAGAAAGTGAAGTTGCAGAGAATATCGATAACCTGCAATTGAGATCAATCTAAGAAATTACTCGAAAATCAGATTTGGTATGTGTAGAGAACTACTTTTGCTGCTAAATGTTGAAATTGAGAAATCGTAATTTCAGGTGAATTATAAGTAGGTCGAAATGTGGAGAGGGATAGAAATAGAAGCAATTGTTTAGATTGCAGCTGAACTCAATAGAGATAGCGAGGATTAATGGAAAGTAAGAATCTTGTACATTCAGAGAAGAGGCAGAAGCTACAAGCAACAAATTTCTTGAAAATAAGAGATTTTACAAATAAGAGGAATGCGTAATATCTGCAGATAGAGAAAATGGTGGAATTTCATCAATTGCTAGGAATTCATATGATGCTATCCAAAGCGAAACAAGTTTGCTTAAATTGAGGGATGTGGAAAATTCAAGTGCAGACATGGCAGAGAATCTGGGAATCTGCAGATTTTGATTAATTACAGCAAACTGAGTACTTGCTTGATATAGAAACCAGATTAGTTGCAAAATATAGGAATGGAGTTATTGAGGGCATAGATGAACAAAGAAAATTAAAAAATGATTAGTTTGTTCGAATTAGTTCTACTACTAATGTAGTTCGACACTTAAAGTTATTGGAGATGGAGTAATTGATTGAATTGAGGAAAGTTGTACATTCAGTCAAAGAGCAGATGATATAAAAACGAATTTGATGGAAATGGGAGATTTTGCTAATTTTGCGAAGAAGATATATCTGCTGATAGAGAAAATGCTTCAATATGCGTAATTGTTAGAAATTCACATTTTGATAGATACAGAGAGCCTGGTTTGGTGAAACAGAAGAAAGTGAAGTTGCAGAGAATGTAGATAACCTGCAATTGAGATCAATCTGAGAAATTACTCGAAAATCAGATTTGATATGTGCAGAGAACTAATTTTGCTGCTAAATGTTGAAATTGAGAAATTGTAAGTTCAGGTGAATTATGAATAACTCGATATGTTGGGAGGGATAGAACACTTGTTTAGATTGCACCTAACTTAATAGAGATAGCGAGGATTGATGGAAAGTAAGAATCTTGTACATTCAGAGAAGAGGCAGAAGCTACAAGCAACAAATTTCGTGAAAATGTGAGATTTTACAAAGAAGGGGAATGAGAAAGATGTGCAGATAGAGAAAATGGTGGAATTTCATCAATTGCTAGGAATTGATATTATGCTATCCACAGCGAAACAAGTTTGCTTAAATTGAGCGATGTGGAAAATTGATAGTACAGACAAGGCAGAGAACGTGGGAATCTGCAGATTTTGATTAATTACAAGAAACTGAGTACTTGCTTGATATAGAAACCAGATTCGTTGCAAAATATAGGAATGGAGATATTAAGGGCATAGATGAACAATGAAAATTGAAAAATGGGTAGTTTGTTAGAACTAGTTCTATTAATGTAGTTCAACAGTAAAAGTTATTGGTGAAGGAGTAATTGATTGAATTGAGGAAAGTTGTACATTCAGTCAAAGAGCAGATGATATAAAGAACGAATTTGATGGAAATGGGAGATTTTGCTAATTTTTCGAGCAAAATATATCTGCTGATAGAGAAAATGCTTCAATATGCATTATTGCTAGAAATTCACAGTTTGATAGATACAGCGAGCCCGGTTTGCTGAAACTGAAGAAAGTGAAGTTGCAGAGAATATCATTAACCTGCAATCTAAGAAATTACTCGAAAATCAGATTTGATATGTGCAGAGAACTACTTTTGCTGCTAAATGTTGAAATTGAGAAATTGTAAGTTCAGGTGAATGATAAGTATTTCGAAATGTGGGGAGTGATAGAAATAGAGACACTTGTTTAGATTGCAGCTGAACATAATAGAGATAGCGAGGAATGATGGAAAGTAAGAATCTTGTACATTCAGAGAAGAGGCAGAAGCTACAAGCAACAAATTTCTTGAAAATGTGAGATTTTACAAATATGAGGAATGATATGCTATCCACAGCAAAACAGGTTTGTTCAAATTGAGGGAGATGGAGAAATGGATAGTGCAGCCAACGCAGAGAATCTGGGAATCTGCAGATTTTGATTAATTAAAGCAAACTGAGTACTTGCTTGATATAGAAACCAGATTACTTGCCAAATATAGGAATGGAGATATTTAGGGCATAGATGAACAAAGAAATTTGAAAATTGAGTAGTTCGTTCGAATTAGTTCTCCTAATTCAGTTCGACAGTAAAAGTGATTGGAGATTGGGAAATTGATTGAATTGAGGAACTTTGTACATTCAGTCAAAGAGCCGATGATATAAAGAACGAATTTGATGGAAATGGGAGATTTTGCTAATTTTGCGAAAAAGATATATCTGCTGAACTTAATAGAGATAGTGAGGATTGATGGAAAGTAAGAATCTTGTACATTCAGAGAAGGAGCAGAAGCTACAAGCAATTTGATGGAAATGGGAGATTTTGCTAATTTTGCGAAGAAGATATATCTGCTGATAGAGAAAATGCTTCAATATGCGTAATTGTTAGAAATTCACATTTTGATAGATACAGAGAGCCTGGTTTGGTGAAACAGAAGAAAGTGAAGTTGCAGAGAATGTAGATAACCTGCAATTGAGATCAATCTGAGAAATTACTCGAAAATCAGATTTGATATGTGCAGAGAACTAATTTTGCTGCTAAATGTTGAAAATGAGAAATTGTAAGTTCAGGTGAATTATGAATAACTCGATATGTTGGGAGGGATAGAAAACTTGTTTAGATTGCACCTAACTTAATAGAGATAGCGAGGATTGATGGAAAGTAAGAATCTTGTACATTCAGAGAAGAGGCAGAAGCTACAAGCAACAAATTTCGTGAAAATGTGAGATTTTACAAAGAAGGGGAATGAGAAATATGTGCAGATAGAGAAAATGGTGGAATTTCATCAATTGCTAGGAATTGATATTATGCTATCCACAGCAAAACAAGTTTGCTTAAATTGAGCGATGTGGAAAATTGATAGTACAGACAAGGCAGAGAACGTGGGAATCTGCAGATTTTGATTAATTACAGCAAACTGAGTACTTGCTTGATATAGAAACCAGATTAGTTGCAAAATATAGGAATGGAGATATTAAGGGCAGAGATGAACAATGAAAATTGAAAAATGAGTAGTTTGTTAGAACTAGTTCTATTAATGTAGTTCAACAGTAAAAGTTATTGGTGAAGGAGTAATTGATTGAAACGAGGAAAGTTGTACATTCAGTCAAAGAGCAGATGATATAAAGAACGAATTTGATGGAAATGGGAGATTTTGCTAATTTTTCGAGGAAATATATCTGCTGATAGAGAAAATGCTTCAATGTGCATTATTGCTAGAAATTCACAGTTTGATAGATACAGCGAGCCAGGTTTGCTGAAACTGAAGAAAGTGAAGTTGCAGAGAATATCGATAACCTGCAATCTAAGAAATTACTCGAAAATCAGATTTGATATGTGCAGAGAACTACTTTTGCTGCTAAATGTTGAAATTGAGAAATTGTAAGTTCACGTGAATGATAAGTAGTTCGAAATGTGGGGAGTGATAGAAATAGAGACACTTGTTTAGATTGCAGCTGAACCTAATAGAGATAGCGAGGAATGATGGAAAGTAAGAATCTTGTACATTCAGAGAAGAGGCAGAAGCTACAAGCAACAAATTTCTTGAAAATGTGAGGTTTTACAAATATGAGGAATGATATGCTATCCACAGCAAAACAGGTTTGTTCAAATTGAGGGAGATGGAGAAATGGATAGTGCAGCCAACGCAGAGAATCTGGGAATCTGCAGATTTTGATTAATTAAAGCAAACTGAGTACTTGCTTGATATAGAAACCAGATTACTTGCAAAATATAGGAATGGAGATATTGAGGGCATAGATGAACAAAGAAATTTGAAAATTGAGTAGTTCGTTCGAATTAGTTCTCCTAATTCAGTTCGACAGTAAAAGTGATTGGAGATTGGGAAATTGATTGAATTGAGGAACTTTGTACATTCAGTCAAAGAGCCGATGATATAAAGAACGAATTTGATGGCAATGGGAGATTTTGCTAATTTTGCGAAAAAGATATATCTGCTGAACTTAATAGAGATAGTGAGGATTGATGGAAAGTAAGAATCTTGTACATTCAGAGAAGGAGCAGAAGCTACAAGCAATTTGATGGAAATGGGAGATTTTGCTAATTTTGCGAAGAAGATATATCTGCTGATAGAGAAAATGCTTCAATATGCGTAATTGTTAGAAATTCACATTTTGATAGATACAGAGAGCCTGGTTTGGTGAAACAGAAGAAAGTGAAGTTGCAGAGAATGTAGATAACCTGCAATTGAGATCAATCTGAGAAATTACTCGAAAATCAGATTTGATATGTGCAGAGAACTAATTTTGCTGCTAAATGTTGACATTGAGAAATTGTAAGTTCAGGTGAATTATGAATAACTCGATATGTTGGGAGGGATAGAAAACTTGTTTAGATTGCACCTAACTTAATAGAGATAGCGAGGATTGATGGAAAGTAAGAATCTTGTACATTCAGAGAAGAGGCAGAAGCTACAAGCAACAAATTTCGTGAAAATGTGAGATTTTACAAAGAAGGGGAATGAGAAATATGTGCAGATAGAGAAAATGGTGGAATTTCATCAATTGCTAGGAATTGATATTATGCTATCCACAGCAAAACAAGTTTGCTTAAATTGAGCGATGTGGAAAATTGATAGTACAGACAAGGCAGAGAACGTGGGAATCTGCAGATTTTGATTAATTACAAGAAACTGAGTACTTGCTTGATATAGAAACCAGATTTGTTGCAAAATATAGGAATGGAGATATTAAGGGCATAGATGAACAATGAAAATTGAAAAGTGAGTAGTTTGTTAGAACCAGTTCTATTAATGTAGTTCAACAGTAAAAGTTATTGGTGAAGGAGTAATTGATTGAATTGAGGAAAGTTGTACATTCTGTCAAAGAGCAGATGATATAAAGAACGAATTTGATGGAAATGGGAGATTTTGCTAATTTTTCGAGCAAAATATATCTGCTGATAGAGAAAATGCTTCAATATGCATTATTGCTAGAAATTCACAGTTTGATAGATACAGCGAGCCCGGTTTGCTGAAACTGAAGAAAGTGAAGTTGCAGAGAATATCATTAACCTGCAATCTAAGAAATTACTCGAAAATCAGATTTGATATGTGCAGAGAACTACTTTTGCTGCTAAATGTTGAAATTGAGAAATTGTAAGTTCAGGTGAATGATAAGTAGTTCGAAATGTGGGGAGTGATAGAAATAGAGACACTTGTTTAGATTGCAGCTGAACCTAATAGAGATAGCGAGGAATGATGGAAAGTAAGAATCTTGTACATTCAGAGAAGAGGCAGAAGCTACAAGCAACAAATTTCTTGAAAATGTGAGATTTTACAAATATGAGGAATGATATGCTATCCACAGCAAAACAGGTTTGTTCAAATTGAGGGAGATGGAGAAATGGATAGTGCAGCCAACGCAGAGAATCTGGGAATCTGCAGATTTTGATTAATTAAAGCAAACTGAGTACTTGCTTGATATAGAAACCAGATTACTTGCCAAATATAGGAATGGAGATATTTAGGGCATAGATGAACAAAGAAATTTGAAAATTGAGTAGTTCGTTCGAATTAGTTCTCCTAATTCAGTTCGACAGTAAAAGTGATTGGAGATTGGGAAATTGATTGAATTGAGGAACTTTGTACATTCAGTCAAAGAGCCGATGATATAAAGAACGAATTTGATGGAAATGGGAGATTTTGCTAATTTTGCGAAAAAGATATATCTGCTGAACTTAATAGAGATAGTGAGGATTGATGGAAAGTAAGAATCTTGTACATTCAGAGAAGGAGCAGAAGCTACAAGCAATTTGATGGAAATGGGAGATTTTGCTAATTTTGCGAAGAAGATATATCTGCTGATAGAGAAAATGCTTCAATATGCGTAATTGTTAGAAATTCACATTTTGATAGATACAGAGAGCCTGGTTTGGTGAAACAGAAGAAAGTGAAGTTGCAGAGAATGTAGATAACCTGCAATTGAGATCAATCTGAGAAATTACTCGAAAATCAGATTTGATATGTGCAGAGAACTAATTTTGCTGCTAAATGTTGAAAATGAGAAATTGTAAGTTCAGGTGAATTATGAATAACTCGATATGTTGGGAGGGATAGAACACTTGTTTAGATTGCACCTAACTTAATAGAGATAGCGAGGATTGATGGAAAGTAAGAATCTTGTACATTCAGAGAAGAGGCAGAAGCTACAAGCAACAAATTTCGTGAAAATGTGAGATTTTACAAAGAAGGGGAATGAGAAATATGTGCAGATAGAGAAAATGGTGGAATTTCATCAATTGCTAGGAATTGATATTATGCTATCCACAGCAAAACAAGTTTGCTTAAATTGAGCGATGTGGAAAATTGATAGTACAGACAAGGCAGAGAACGTGGGAATCTGCAGATTTTGATTAATTACAAGAAACTGAGTACTTGCTTGATATAGAAACCAGATTTGTTGCAAAATATAGGAATGGAGATATTAAGGGCATAGATGAACAATGAAAATTGAAAAGTGAGTAGTTTGTTAGAACCAGTTCTATTAATGTAGTTCAACAGTAAAAGTTATTGGTGAAGGAGTAATTGATTGAATTGAGGAAAGTTGTACATTCTGTCAAAGAGCAGATGATATAAAGAACGAATTTGATGGAAATGGGAGATTTTGCTAATTTTTCGGGCAAAATATATCTGCTGATAGAGAAAATGCTTCAATATGCATTATTGCTAGAAATTCACAGTTTGATAGATACAGCGAGCCCGGTTTGCTGAAACTGAAGAAAGTGAAGTTGCAGAGAATATCATTAACCTGCAATCTAAGAAATTACTCGAAAATCAGATTTGATATGTGCAGAGAACTACTTTTGCTGCTAAATGTTGAAATTGAGAAATTGTAAGTTCAGGTGAATGATAAGTAGTTCGAAATGTGGGGAGTGATAGAAATAGAGACACTTGTTTAGATTGCAGCTGAACCTAATAGAGATAGCGAGGAATGATGGAAAGTAAGAATCTTGTACATTCAGAGAAGAGGCAGAAGCTACAAGCAACAAATTTCTTGAAAATGTGAGATTTTACAAATATGAGGAATGATATGCTATCCACAGCAAAACAGGTTTGTTCAAATTGAGGGAGATGGAGAAATGGATAGTGCAGCCAACGCAGAGAATCTGGGAATCTGCAGATTTTGATTAATTAAAGCAAACTGAGTACTTGCTTGATATAGAAACCAGATTACTTGCCAAATATAGGAATGGAGATATTTAGGGCATAGATGAACAAAGAAATTTGAAAATTGAGTAGTTCGTTCGAATTAGTTCTCCTAATTCAGTTCGACAGTAAAAGTGATTGGAGATTGGGAAATTGATTGAATTGAGGAACTTTGTACATTCAGTCAAAGAGCCGATGATATAAAGAACGAATTTGATGGAAATGGGAGATTTTGCTAATTTTGCGAAAAAGATATATCTGCTGAACTTAATAGAGATAGTGAGGATTGATGGAAAGTAAGAATCTTGTACATTCAGAGAAGGAGCAGAAGCTACAAGCAATTTGATGGAAATGGGAGATTTTGCTAATTTTGCGAAGAAGATATATCTGCTGATAGAGAAAATGCTTCAATATGCGTAATTGTTAGAAATTCACATTTTGATAGATACAGAGAGCCTGGTTTGGTGAAACAGAAGAAAGTGAAGTTGCAGAGAATGTAGATAACCTGCAATTGAGATCAATCTGAGAAATTACTCGAAAATCAGATTTGATATGTGCAGAGAACTAATTTTGCTGCTAAATGTTGACATTGAGAAATTGTAAGTTCAGGTGAATTATGAATAACTCGATATGTTGGGAGGGATAGAAAACTTGTTTAGATTGCACCTAACTTAATAGAGATAGCGAGGATTGATGGAAAGTAAGAATCTTGTACATTCAGAGAAGAGGCAGAAGCTACAAGCAACAAATTTCGTGAAAATGTGAGATTTTACAAAGAAGGGGAATGAGAAATATGTGCAGATAGAGAAAATGGTGGAATTTCATCAATTGCTAGGAATTGATATTATGCTATCCACAGCAAAACAAGTTTGCTTAAATTGAGCGATGTGGAAAATTGATAGTACAGACAAGGCAGAGAACGTGGGAATCTGCAGATTTTGATTAATTACAAGAAACTGAGTACTTGCTTGATATAGAAACCAGATTTGTTGCAAAATATAGGAATGGAGATATTAAGGGCATAGATGAACAATGAAAATTGAAAAGTGAGTAGTTTGTTAGAACCAGTTCTATTAATGTAGTTCAACAGTAAAAGTTATTGGTGAAGGAGTAATTGATTGAATTGAGGAAAGTTGTACATTCTGTCAAAGAGCAGATGATATAAAGAACGAATTTGATGGAAATGGGAGATTTTGCTAATTTTTCGAGCAAAATATATCTGCTGATAGAGAAAATGCTTCAATATGCATTATTGCTAGAAATTCACAGTTTGATAGATACAGCGAGCCCGGTTTGCTGAAACTGAAGAAAGTGAAGTTGCAGAGAATATCATTAACCTGCAATCTAAGAAATTACTCGAAAATCAGATTTGATATGTGCAGAGAACTACTTTTGCTGCTAAATGTTGAAATTGAGAAATTGTAAGTTCAGGTGAATGATAAGTAGTTCGAAATGTGGGGAGTGATAGAAATAGAGACACTTGTTTAGATTGCAGCTGAACCTAATAGAGATAGCGAGGAATGATGGAAAGTAAGAATCTTGTACATTCAGAGAAGAGGCAGAAGCTACAAGCAACAAATTTCTTGAAAATGTGAGATTTTACAAATATGAGGAATGATATGCTATCCACAGCAAAACAGGTTTGTTCAAATTGAGGGAGATGGAGAAATGGATAGTGCAGCCAACGCAGAGAATCTGGGAATCTGCAGATTTTGATTAATTAAAGCAAACTGAGTACTTGCTTGATATAGAAACCAGATTACTTGCCAAATATAGGAATGGAGATATTTAGGGCATAGATGAACAAAGAAATTTGAAAATTGAGTAGTTCGTTCGAATTAGTTCTCCTAATTCAGTTCGACAGTAAAAGTGATTGGAGATTGGAGAATTGATTGAATTGAGGAACTTTGTACATTCAGTCAAAGAGCCGATGATATAAAGAACGAATTTGATGGAAATGGGAGATTTTGCTAATTTTGCGAAAAAGATATATCTGCTGAACTTAATAGAGATAGTGAGGATTGATGGAAAGTAAGAATCTTGTACATTCAGAGAAGGAGCAGAAGCTACAAGCAATTTGATGGAAATGGGAGATTTTGCTAATTTTGCGAAGAAGATATATCTGCTGATAGAGAAAATGCTTCAATATGCGTAATTGTTAGAAATTCACATTTTGATAGATACAGAGAGCCTGGTTTGGTGAAACAGAAGAAAGTGAAGTTGCAGAGAATGTAGATAACCTGCAATTGAGATCAATCTGAGAAATTACTCGAAAATCAGATTTGATATGTGCAGAGAACTAATTTTGCTGCTAAATGTTGAAAATGAGAAATTGTAAGTTCAGGTGAATTATGAATAACTCGATATGTTGGGAGGGATAGAACACTTGTTTAGATTGCACCTAACTTAATAGAGATAGCGAGGATTGATGGAAAGTAAGAATCTTGTACATTCAGAGAAGAGGCAGAAGCTACAAGCAACAAATTTCGTGAAAATGTGAGATTTTACAAAGAAGGGGAATGAGAAATATGTGCAGATAGAGAAAATGGTGGAATTTCATCAATTGCTAGGAATTGATATTATGCTATCCACAGCAAAACAAGTTTGCTTAAATTGAGCGATGTGGAAAATTGATAGTACAGACAAGGCAGAGAACGTGGGAATCTGCAGATTTTGATTAATTACAAGAAACTGAGTACTTGCTTGATATAGAAACCAGATTTGTTGCAAAATATAGGAATGGAGATATTAAGGGCATAGATGAACAATGAAAATTGAAAAGTGAGTAGTTTGTTAGAACCAGTTCTATTAATGTAGTTCAACAGTAAAAGTTATTGGTGAAGGAGTAATTGATTGAATTGAGGAAAGTTGTACATTCTGTCAAAGAGCAGATGATATAAAGAACGAATTTGATGGAAATGGGAGATTTTGCTAATTTTTCGGGCAAAATATATCTGCTGATAGAGAAAATGCTTCAATATGCATTATTGCTAGAAATTCACAGTTTGATAGATACAGCGAGCCCGGTTTGCTGAAACTGAAGAAAGTGAAGTTGCAGAGAATATCATTAACCTGCAATCTAAGAAATTACTCGAAAATCAGATTTGATATGTGCAGAGAACTACTTTTGCTGCTAAATGTTGAAATTGAGAAATTGTAAGTTCAGGTGAATGATAAGTAGTTCGAAATGTGGGGAGTGATAGAAATAGAGACACTTGTTTAGATTGCAGCTGAACCTAATAGAGATAGCGAGGAATGATGGAAAGTAAGAATCTTGTACATTCAGAGAAGAGGCAGAAGCTACAAGCAACAAATTTCTTGAAAATGTGAGATTTTACAAATATGAGGAATGATATGCTATCCACAGCAAAACAGGTTTGTTCAAATTGAGGGAGATGGAGAAATGGATAGTGCAGCCAACGCAGAGAATCTGGGAATCTGCAGATTTTGATTAATTAAAGCAAACTGAGTACTTGCTTGATATAGAAACCAGATTACTTGCCAAATATAGGAATGGAGATATTTAGGGCATAGATGAACAAAGAAATTTGAAAATTGAGTAGTTCGTTCGAATTAGTTCTCCTAATTCAGTTCGACAGTAAAAGTGATTGGAGATTGGGAAATTGATTGAATTGAGGAACTTTGTACATTCAGTCAAAGAGCCGATGATATAAAGAACGAATTTGATGGAAATGGGAGATTTTGCTAATTTTGCGAAAAAGATATATCTGCTGAACTTAATAGAGATAGTGAGGATTGATGGAAAGTAAGAATCTTGTACATTCAGAGAAGGAGCAGAAGCTACAAGCAACAAATTTCTTGAAAATGTGAGATTTTACAAATATGAGGAATGATATGCTATCCAAAGCAAAACAGGTTTGTTCAAATTGAGGGAGATGGAGATATGGATAGTGCAGCCAACGCAGAGAATCTGGGAATCTGCAGATTTTGATTAATTACAGCAAACTGAGTACTTGCTTGATATAGAAACCAGATTAGTTGCAAAATATAGGAATGGAGATATTGAGGGCATAGATGAACAAAGAAATTTGAAAATTGAGTAGTTTGTTCGAATTAGTTCTACTAATTCAGTTCGACAGTAAAAGTTATTGGAGATGGAGTAATTGATTGAATTGAGGAAAGTTGTACATTCAGTCAAAGAGCAGATGATATAAAGAACGAATTTGATGGAAATGGGAGATTTTGCTAATTTTGCGAAAAAGATATATCTGCTGAACTTAATAGAGATAGTGAGGATTGATGGAAAGTAAGAATCTTGTACATTCAGAGAAGGAGCAGAAGCTACAAGCAATTTGATGGAAATGGGAGATTTTGCTAATTTTGCGAAGAAGATATATCTGCTGATAGAGAAAATGCTTCAATATGCGTAATTGTTAGAAATTCACATTTTGATAGATACAGAGAGCCTGGTTTGGTGAAACAGAAGAAAGTGAAGTTGCAGAGAATGTAGATAACCTGCAATTGAGATCAATCTGAGAAATTACTCGAAAATCAGATTTGATATGTGCAGAGAACTAATTTTGCTGCTAAATGTTGACAATGAGAAATTGTAAGTTCAGGTGAATTATGAATAACTCGATATGTTGGGAGGGATAGAACACTTGTTTAGATTGCACCTAACTTAATAGAGATAGCGAGGATTGATGGAAAGTAAGAATCTTGTACATTCAGAGAAGAGGCAGAAGCTACAAGCAACAAATTTCGTGAAAATGTGAGATTTTACAAAGAAGGGGAATGAGAAATATGTGCAGATAGAGAAAATGGTGGAATTTCATCAATTGCTAGGAATTGATATTATGCTATCCACAGCAAAACAAGTTTGCTTAAATTGAGCGATGTGGAAAATTGATAGTACAGACAAGGCAGAGAACGTGGGAATCTGCAGATTTTGATTAATTACAAGAAACTGAGTACTTGCTTGATATAGAAACCAGATTTGTTGCAAAATATAGGAATGGAGATATTAAGGGCATAGATGAACAATGAAAATTGAAAAGTGAGTAGTTTGTTAGAACCAGTTCTATTAATGTAGTTCAACAGTAAAAGTTATTGGTGAAGGAGTAATTGATTGAATTGAGGAAAGTTGTACATTCTGTCAAAGAGCAGATGATATAAAGAACGAATTTGATGGAAATGGGAGATTTTGCTAATTTTTCGAGCAAAATATATCTGCTGATAGAGAAAATGCTTCAATATGCATTATTGCTAGAAATTCACAGTTTGATAGATACAGCGAGCCCGGTTTGCTGAAACTGAAGAAAGTGAAGTTGCAGAGAATATCATTAACCTGCAATCTAAGAAATTACTCGAAAATCAGATTTGATATGTGCAGAGAACTACTTTTGCTGCTAAATGTTGAAATTGAGAAATTGTAAGTTCAGGTGAATGATAAGTAGTTCGAAATGTGGGGAGTGATAGAAATAGAGACACTTGTTTAGATTGCAGCTGAAATAATAGAGATAGCGAGGAATGATGGAAAGTAAGAATCTTGTACATTCAGAGAAGAGGCAGAAGCTACAAGCAACAAATTTCTTGAAAATGTGAGATTTTACAAATATGAGGAATGATATGCTATCCACAGCAAAACAGGTTTGTTCAAATTGAGGGAGATGGAGAAATGGATAGTGCAGCCAACGCAGAGAATCTGGGAATCTGCAGATTTTGATTAATTAAAGCAAACTGAGTACTTGCTTGATATAGAAACCAGATTACTTGCCAAATATAGGAATGGAGATATTTAGGGCATAGATGAACAAAGAAATTTGAAAATTGAGTAGTTCGTTCGAATTAGTTCTCCTAATTCAGTTCGACAGTAAAAGTGATTGGAGATTGGGAAATTGATTGAATTGAGGAACTTTGTACATTCAGTCAAAGAGCCGATGATATAAAGAACGAATTTGATGGAAATGGGAGATTTTGCTAATTTTGTGAAAAAGATATATCTGCTGAACTTAATAGAGATAGTGAGGATTGATGGAAAGTAAGAATCTTGTACATTCAGAGAAGGAGCAGAAGCTACAAGCAATTTGATGGAAATGGGAGATTTTGCTAATTTTACGAAGAAGATATATCTGCTGATAGAGAAAATGCTTCAATATGCGTAATTGTTAGAAATTCACATTTTGATAGATACAGAGAGCCTGGTTTGGTGAAACAGAAGAAAGTGAAGTTGCAGAGAATGTAGATAACCTGCAATTGAGATCAATCTGAGAAATTACTCGAAAATCAGATTTGATATGTGCAGAGAACTAATTTTGCTGCTAAATGTTGACATTGAGAAATTGTAAGTTCAGGTGAATTATGAATAACTCGATATGTTGGGAGGGATAGAACACTTGTTTAGATTGCACCTAACTTAATAGAGATAGCGAGGATTGATGGAAAGTAAGAATCTTGTACATTCAGAGAAGAGGCAGAAGCTACAAGCAACAAATTTCGTGAAAATGTGAGATTTTACAAAGAAGGGGAATGAGAAATATGTGCAGATAGAGAAAATGGTGGAATTTCATCAATTGCTAGGAATTGATATTATGCTATCCACAGCAAAACAAGTTTGCTTAAATTGAGCGATGTGGAAAATTGATAGTACAGACAAGGCAGAGAACGTGGGAATCTGCAGATTTTGATTAATTACAAGAAACTGAGTACTTGCTTGATATAGAAACCAGATTTGTTGCAAAATATAGGAATGGAGATATTAAGGGCATAGATGAACAATGAAAATTGAAAAGTGAGTAGTTTGTTAGAACCAGTTCTATTAATGTAGTTCAACAGTAAAAGTTATTGGTGAAGGAGTAATTGATTGAATTGAGGAAAGTTGTACATTCTGTCAAAGAGCAGATGATATAAAGAACGAATTTGATGGAAATGGGAGATTTTGCTAATTTTTCGGGCAAAATATATCTGCTGATAGAGAAAATGCTTCAATATGCATTATTGCTAGAAATTCACAGTTTGATAGATACAGCGAGCCCGGTTTGCTGAAACTGAAGAAAGTGAAGTTGCAGAGAATATCATTAACCTGCAATCTAAGAAATTACTCGAAAATCAGATTTGATATGTGCAGAGAACTACTTTTGCTGCTAAATGTTGAAATTGAGAAATTGTAAGTTCAGGTGAATGATAAGTAGTTCGAAATGTGGGGAGTGATAGAAATAGAGACACTTGTTTAGATTGCAGCTGAACCTAATAGAGATAGCGAGGAATGATGGAAAGTAAGAATCTTGTACATTCAGAGAAGAGGCAGAAGCTACAAGCAACAAATTTCTTGAAAATGTGAGATTTTACAAATATGAGGAATGATATGCTATCCACAGCAAAACAGGTTTGTTCAAATTGAGGGAGATGGAGAAATGGATAGTGCAGCCAACGCAGAGAATCTGGGAATCTGCAGATTTTGATTAATTAAAGCAAACTGAGTACTTGCTTGATATAGAAACCAGATTACTTGCCAAATATAGGAATGGAGATATTTAGGGCATAGATGAACAAAGAAATTTGAAAATTGAGTAGTTCGTTCGAATTAGTTCTCCTAATTCAGTTCGACAGTAAAAGTGATTGGAGATTGGGAAATTGATTGAATTGAGGAACTTTGTACATTCAGTCAAAGAGCCGATGATATAAAGAACGAATTTGATGGAAATGGGAGATTTTGCTAATTTTGCGAAAAAGATATATCTGCTGAACTTAATAGAGATAGTGAGGATTGATGGAAAGTAAGAATCTTGTACATTCAGAGAAGGAGCAGAAGCTACAAGCAACAAATTTCTTGAAAATGTGAGATTTTACAAATATGAGGAATGATATGCTATCCAAAGCAAAACAGGTTTGTTCAAATTGAGGGAGATGGAGATATGGATAGTGCAGCCAACGCAGAGAATCTGGGAATCTGCAGATTTTGATTAATTACAGCAAACTGAGTACTTGCTTGATATAGAAACCAGATTAGTTGCAAAATATAGGAATGGAGATATTGAGGGCATAGATGAACAAAGAAATTTGAAAATTGAGTAGTTTGTTCGAATTAGTTCTACTAATTCAGTTCGACAGTAAAAGTTATTGGAGATGGAGTAATTGATTGAATTGAGGAAAGTTGTACATTCAGTCAAAGAGCAGATGATATAAAGAACGAATTTGATGGAAATGGGAGATTTTGCTAATTTTGCGAAAAAGATATATCTGCTGAACTTAATAGAGATAGTGAGGATTGATGGAAAGTAAGAATCTTGTACATTCAGAGAAGGAGCAGAAGCTACAAGCAATTTGATGGAAATGGGAGATTTTGCTAATTTTGCGAAGAAGATATATCTGCTGATAGAGAAAATGCTTCAATATGCGTAATTGTTAGAAATTCACATTTTGATAGATACAGAGAGCCTGGTTTGGTGAAACAGAAGAAAGTGAAGTTGCAGAGAATGTAGATAACCTGCAATTGAGATCAATCTGAGAAATTACTCGAAAATCAGATTTGATATGTGCAGAGAACTAATTTTGCTGCTAAATGTTGAAAATGAGAAATTGTAAGTTCAGGTGAATTATGAATAACTCGATATGTTGGGAGGGATAGAACACTTGTTTAGATTGCACCTAACTTAATAGAGATAGCGAGGATTGATGGAAAGTAAGAATCTTGTACATTCAGAGAAGAGGCAGAAGCTACAAGCAACAAATTTCGTGAAAATGTGAGATTTTACAAAGAAGGGGAATGAGAAATATGTGCAGATAGAGAAAATGGTGGAATTTCATCAATTGCTAGGAATTGATATTATGCTATCCACAGCAAAACAAGTTTGCTTAAATTGAGCGATGTGGAAAATTGATAGTACAGACAAGGCAGAGAACGTGGGAATCTGCAGATTTTGATTAATTACAAGAAACTGAGTACTTGCTTGATATAGAAACCAGATTTGTTGCAAAATATAGGAATGGAGATATTAAGGGCATAGATGAACAATGAAAATTGAAAAGTGAGTAGTTTGTTAGAACCAGTTCTATTAATGTAGTTCAACAGTAAAAGTTATTGGTGAAGGAGTAATTGATTGAATTGAGGAAAGTTGTACATTCTGTCAAAGAGCAGATGATATAAAGAACGAATTTGATGGAAATGGGAGATTTTGCTAATTTTTCGGGCAAAATATATCTGCTGATAGAGAAAATGCTTCAATATGCATTATTGCTAGAAATTCACAGTTTGATAGATACAGCGAGCCCGGTTTGCTGAAACTGAAGAAAGTGAAGTTGCAGAGAATATCATTAACCTGCAATCTAAGAAATTACTCGAAAATCAGATTTGATATGTGCAGAGAACTACTTTTGCTGCTAAATGTTGAAATTGAGAAATTGTAAGTTCAGGTGAATTATGAATAACTCGATATGTTGGGAGGGATAGAACACTTGTTTAGATTGCACCTAACTTAATAGAGATAGCGAGGATTGATGGAAAGTAAGAATCTTGTACATTCAGAGAAGAGGCAGAAGCTACAAGCAACAAATTTCGTGAAAATGTGAGATTTTACAAAGAAGGGGAATGAGAAATATGTGCAGATAGAGAAAATGGTGGAATTTCATCAATTGCTAGGAATTGATATTATGCTATCCACAGCAAAACAAGTTTGCTTAAATTGAGCGATGTGGAAAATTGATAGTACAGACAAGGCAGAGAACGTGGGAATCTGCAGATTTTGATTAATTACAAGAAACTGAGTACTTGCTTGATATAGAAACCAGATTTGTTGCAAAATATAGGAATGGAGATATTAAGGGCATAGATGAACAATGAAAATTGAAAAGTGAGTAGTTTGTTAGAACCAGTTCTATTAATGTAGTTCAACAGTAAAAGTTATTGGTGAAGGAGTAATTGATTGAATTGAGGAAAGTTGTACATTCTGTCAAAGAGCAGATGATATAAAGAACGAATTTGATGGAAATGGGAGATTTTGCTAATTTTTCGGGCAAAATATATCTGCTGATAGAGAAAATGCTTCAATATGCATTATTGCTAGAAATTCACAGTTTGATAGATACAGCGAGCCCGGTTTGCTGAAACTGAAGAAAGTGAAGTTGCAGAGAATATCGATAACCTGCAATCTAAGAAATTACTCGAAAATCAGATTTGATATGTGCAGAGAACTACTTTTGCTGCTAAATGTTGAAATTGAGAAATTGTAAGTTCACGTGAATGATAAGTAGTTCGAAATGTGGGGAGTGATAGAAATAGAGACACTTGTTTAGATTGCAGCTGAACCTAATAGAGATAGCGAGGAATGATGGAAAGTAAGAATCTTGTACATTCAGAGAAGAGGCAGAAGCTACAAGCAACAAATTTCTTGAAAATGTGAGATTTTACAAATATGAGGAATGATATGCTATCCACAGCAAAACAGGTTTGTTCAAATTGAGGGAGATGGAGAAATGGATAGTGCAGCCAACGCAGAGAATCTGGGAATCTGCAGATTTTGATTAATTAAAGCAAACTGAGTACTTGCTTGATATAGAAACCAGATTACTTGCAAAATATAGGAATGGAGATATTTAGGGCATAGATGAACAAAGAAATTTGAAAATTGAGTAGTTCGTTCGAATTAGTTCTCCTAATTCAGTTCGACAGTAAAAGTGATTGGAGATTGGGAAATTGATTGAATTGAGGAACTTTGTACATTCAGTCAAAGAGCCGATGATATAAAGAACGAATTTGATGGAAATGGGAGATTTTGCTAATTTTGCGAAAAAGATATATCTGCTGAACTTAATAGAGATAGTGAGGATTGATGGAAAGTAAGAATCTTGTACATTCAGAGAAGGAGCAGAAGCTACAAGCAATTTGATGGAAATGGGAGATTTTGCTAATTTTACGAAGAAGATATATCTGCTGATAGAGAAAATGCTTCAATATGCGTAATTGTTAGAAATTCACATTTTGATAGATACAGAGAGCCTGGTTTGGTGAAACAGAAGAAAGTGAAGTTGCAGAGAATGTAGATAACCTGCAATTGAGATCAATCTGAGAAATTACTCGAAAATCAGATTTGATATGTGCAGAGAACTAATTTTGCTGCTAAATGTTGACATTGAGAAATTGTAAGTTCAGGTGAATTATGAATAACTCGATATGTTGGGAGGGATAGAACACTTGTTTAGATTGCACCTAACTTAATAGAGATAGCGAGGATTGATGGAAAGTAAGAATCTTGTACATTCAGAGAAGGAGCAGAAGCTACAAGCAACAAATTTCTTGAAAATGTGAGATTTTACAAAGAAGGGGAATGAGAAATATGTGCAGATAGAGAAAATGGTGGAATTTCATCAATTGCTAGGAATTGATATTATGCTATCCACAGCAAAACAAGTTTGCTTAAATTGAGCGATGTGGAAAATTGATAGTACAGACAAGGCAGAGAACGTGGGAATCTGCAGATTTTGATTAATTACAAGAAACTGAGTACTTGCTTGATATAGAAACCAGATTTGTTGCAAAATATAGGAATGGAGATATTAAGGGCATAGATGAACAATGAAAATTGAAAAGTGAGTAGTTTGTTAGAACCAGTTCTATTAATGTAGTTCAACAGTAAAAGTTATTGGTGAAGGAGTAATTGATTGAATTGAGGAAAGTTGTACATTCTGTCAAAGAGCAGATGATATAAAGAACGAATTTGATGGAAATGGGAGATTTTGCTAATTTTTTGGGCAAAATATATCTGCTGATAGAGAAAATGCTTCAATATGCATTATTGCTAGAAATTCACAGTTTGATAGATACAGCGAGCCCGGTTTGCTGAAACTGAAGAAAGTGAAGTTGCAGAGAATATCATTAACCTGCAATCTAAGAAATTACTCGAAAATCAGATTTGATATGTGCAGAGAACTACTTTTGCTGCTAAATGTTGAAATTGAGAAATTGTAAGTTCAGGTGAATGATAAGTAGTTCGAAATGTGGGGAGTGATAGAAATAGAGACACTTGTTTAGATTGCAGCTGAACCTAATAGAGATAGCGAGGAATGATGGAAAGTAAGAATCTTGTACATTCAGAGAAGAGGCAGAAGCTACAAGCAACAAATTTCTTGAAAATGTGAGATTTTACAAATATGAGGAATGATATGCTATCCACAGCAAAACAGGTTTGTTCAAATTGAGGGAGATGGAGAAATGGATAGTGCAGCCAACGCAGAGAATCTGGGAATCTGCAGATTTTGATTAATTAAAGCAAACTGAGTACTTGCTTGATATAGAAACCAGATTACTTGCCAAATATAGGAATGGAGATATTTAGGGCATAGATGAACAAAGAAATTTGAAAATTGAGTAGTTCGTTCGAATTAGTTCTCCTAATTCAGTTCGACAGTAAAAGTGATTGGAGATTGGGAAATTGATTGAATTGAGGAACTTTGTACATTCAGTCAAAGAGCCGATGATATAAAGAACGAATTTGATGGAAATGGGAGATTTTGCTAATTTTGCGAAAAAGATATATCTGCTGAACTTAATAGAGATAGTGAGGATTGATGGAAAGTAAGAATCTTGTACATTCAGAGAAGGAGCAGAAGCTACAAGCAACAAATTTCTTGAAAATGTGAGATTTTACAAATATGAGGAATGATATGCTATCCAAAGCAAAACAGGTTTGTTCAAATTGAGGGAGATGGAGATATGGATAGTGCAGCCAACGCAGAGAATCTGGGAATCTGCAGATTTTGATTAATTACAGCAAACTGAGTACTTGCTTGATATAGAAACCAGATTAGTTGCAAAATATAGGAATGGAGATATTGAGGGCATAGATGAACAAAGAAATTTGAAAATTGAGTAGTTTGTTCGAATTAGTTCTACTAATTCAGTTCGACAGTAAAAGTTATTGGAGATGGAGTAATTGATTGAATTGAGGAAAGTTGTACATTCAGTCAAAGAGCAGATGATATAAAGAACGAATTTGATGGAAATGGGAGATTTTGCTAATTTTGCGAAAAAGATATATCTGCTGAACTTAATAGAGATAGTGAGGATTGATGGAAAGTAAGAATCTTGTACATTCAGAGAAGGAGCAGAAGCTACAAGCAATTTGATGGAAATGGGAGATTTTGCTAATTTTGCGAAGAAGATATATCTGCTGATAGAGAAAATGCTTCAATATGCGTAATAGTTAGAAA